>NC_044361.1:30256371-30556371 GCF_007364275.1 Archocentrus centrarchus | reverse complement strand
GGGGGTAATTTGTCGGAACCCAACAAAGAAATGTTGTAACAATTAATCACGGGGTGAATACAGAAGAACGTGGTAATTATGTTCATTAAGTGGCGAGCACAGGAGCAATTATCTGGCATCAGCTTGGGTTGTTACAGTCATGTCAGGCCGAGATGTTGTAATAACTCACTGCTTTCAAAGGGTTATCGCCTCTCATTTAATACAGTGCGATCGGTAAGGAAATATATGTATACATGTAGCAGAATGGCCACAGTTTTGTCACATGGTTGAGAAGCTGCGCTGCCTTATGTCCTTGACTTTCTATGCAAATCCAGTGAACCGTACATTAGTACTAATAAATATAGTCTGAATGTGAATGTCAATTGCTTCTTCTGTATCTCCATGAGAGAAATGCATTGTTCTTATACTTCATGTACATTCATATGAATGGGCAAATGTGTCCAAACTTTTGATTGGTACTGTATATGAAACGTAATAGCAATTTTAGCCGCTTCCACTAACTTCATGCACATGCAGTCCAGTTGTATTTATTGCAAAGAGTGCCCACTTGTTCCAAAAAAAGAAAAATAAAATTAGATAAAATACCCCCACATTAAATAGCCAGCTAAAACAATAAAATATCCCTGAAAATGCTTGTTGCTGGAATGCATTTATATTACTTGTCATTGTTGTTGCCATTTAAATCCATTTTGAAGCAACACACTCTTTAGATTCCTCCATCAGCTGCCACAGAAGTCACCCAAATGATTGTGGCTATGGACAATGACCACACTGTGCACTACTTACTTGCTTACTTACTTACAGTCATTTCCCAACTGTTGGGATTAATAAAGTGCTTCTTCTTCTTCCTCGTCATCTTTGTCTTTGTCTTCTTTGTCTCCTTTTTCTTCCTTTCTTTTCCTTCTTTGTCTTCGTCTTGTTCATCTTCTTGGTGGGAAAATGCAAGCAATATCACCTTCAGATTTGATTTCAGTGTCCATCAGTCAGACATCTGCACCCACCAAAGTAATCCAGGTTGAGCTACTGCAACCAACAGGATTACTCAGTTAGACAGATGATTTTTAAAATAGCATGCAGTAACTTCTCTAAACATTTGTTTATAAATAACAATAGACAGTAATAACTAATCATTTTGGGAGGATCACTCAGCATGGCATTGTTGCAATGTGTGTGTGTGTGTGTGTGTATGGCAGCAGTTGGCTGATGAATGCGTTACCAGGTTATTCCTTTTCTGCAGTCAGGAATGTGACAAAAAGAAAAGAAAGGAAGTGATGTCATCAGGCATGCTTATACCATGTAATACTGGGGGCGAAATGGCAGTACACGGCCAGCAAAGGCTAGTCGAAATAAAGACTTTTACCTTTAAGTACAACTGTGCAGTGATTAATGTGACATGTATAAATGTTAGCACAGGCAAACTGAAGAGCGGAGACGTGATTAGTTAAAAGTGGACACTGGTGAATGCCATCATGGTTTTTCATGATCTATGATGTTTTTAATTCATGATGTAGACACAAAGAGTCCTTTAAAAAAAATCTGCTTCAAGGAAAAGTTGAATCCTTCCCTTTTCCTGAGCAATAATGTGTGAAGTGGGCAGGACTGTCAAATTACCGGTTGTAAAAAGTTAGCAAAGGTTGTCATGCAACCAATTTTTTTCATAATGTGTAGGGAAAGAAGAAGCTGTTCAGCAAACTGACAAGCATGTTCCTTTAGTATCATACTGTACATATTAACTAGTTCAGCGTATGGCCCAGAGATAAGAGTTCCTGTAGACAGAAAACAGACTTATGACTCATTTCTGCTCTCTCCTAAACACATAGAAAAAGATGAGTTACCACCACTGCAGGAAATAAAACCCAACAAAAAAACCCACCTGTCTACACCTGTGTGAAACTCCTACCAATGCTTGACTGATGTATACCTACTCCCCATCTGACTTACAGTGAAAGAGACCTGCGAGCCCCAGTGAATCTTTAAACAACGGGCTGAAACTTAAATCCTTACTCACAAATCCCAGCCTTGTAGATACAAAACCTGGAAATAGCATCAGGCTAATTAAGCTGATTGGCTCTGTCTGTCCTGAAAGAAGGCTGGCCTGCCAATCAAACATGGATGTTTCTGCTGTAACAAACTCTGGCAACATCTTTTCTTCTCCACTTGAAACCGGGGGAAGAATCAACCTGACAGTGGAGCGTGTGATTGGACAGAACTGTGCAGGCTGTAGTTGTCAATCAGTCAGTGAAGAGTTGAGTATTTCTGACCCTTCTCACAATGCTGCACACCTCTGAAGCTTCCAGGCATGAAAATAATAGATACTTAGAATAAGGACTCCCAGTGTAATTATACAAACCTGCAGAAGGCAAGCAGTTCTCCACTTTGTGAACACATTGTGCACTCAGTTCTTTTCTGACGCACTCTCTCCTCTTTCTCTGGTTGAGAAAACATCTGCAGGTATCTGTGCTCTCGAGGAGGGCAAGGCAAGAGAAAGATAAATAGCGTGGGCTTTTTATCACCAAAGCCCTCTTGCAAACAGACAATAGCCACACAGGTCTTATTTTAGTCACTGTCTTCTGTGGCTGCCAACCGTCTCAAGATCCCTCTCTCCCATTTCCCTTTTATTTTCTTGTGTTTTTCCTTGGGCACAGTTTTCTCTCCCTCTCTTCCCTTTTCTTCCCTTCTCTCTCAATTGCAAGCCTATTTGGAGCATGTTTGTTTTCACGCTTTCTCCTCTCGTTCTCAATCTCTCCCTCCCTCTCATTTCCTCTTGCCTTCCCCACCTCCCTCTTCTCCTTCATGTGTGTTTGTGTGTGTGCTGTACATCCATCGATGGATGCGAGGCGTGTATAACCTCAGGTAAGCTCAACGAAGCAGCCTGACTAGCCAGTGTGTCTGTGGGAGGCTCTGGCTCATCTCTGCCTGCATCCCTGTAGCCTTAATCTGTGACAGACCATTTCATAATCACAGCCAAGGGGGCTTCTCTCTCTCTGTGGCTCTCGCTCCTCCTCCTCCTCCACCTCCTCCTCCTCTTCTTCTCCTGCTCATTCCTGTGCTCCTCATCTCCCTCTCTGCCTCTTCCTTCTTCTCTTTTTTCCTCTCCCAAAGTGCAATAATTCACAGGCATGCACCCTCCCACAGGCGGATTAGCGGGCGGCGTGCTCGTCCTACATAATCGCAGCACAATGAGCCCATACGTGCTGCCGCCACAGCCACGCCATAGGGCACAATGCATCTGTGCCGTCCCCCCGCACCAAATGACACGGGACAAAATGGACACCATCTAGCTTTCCACAACCTGGAGTACAGGCAGGCCAGCAAGAATCCAGCATTCCTATTTGGTCCCCTGTGGACTAAATTGGAACTGGATGCATTAATGGAGAACGACACAGTGGATTCTGCTCATACTTTTGGAAACTCTTTGTGTTCGACTTTAAGTTACTTATTAGAGTCTTGTAATCAGTATTTAGATTTTTAGTCTCTGTAACTTAGTCTCTGAAATAATTTGTGTCTCATGTGCTGATGAGTTTGTTACAAGTAAAAAAGACAAAGAAACTGTTTTCATATTATTCGTATTATAAAGGCAAACTGTGGCATGCATCCGTTTGATTTCACATATGACAATTCAGTGAACACACTTCACTGTACTTAGCTTGTCTCTAAATTTTTCTGTGAGCCCTGCCGACTACAGTGTGTAACATTAACATATTGTAAAAAAGGAACAAGCGTCTTATGATTCATTTTCATTGTCAGAATAATAGCTGAGCCGATTAGCAGCATTGTTGCCATTGGAGAGGCAAAACATCATTACGCTCCTCAATCTGTTTGAGTAATTAAACCATTTGGGAGAATAATTTCATGTGTTTGCTGATTCAGTCAGAGGAGAAAAAAAAAAAAACTGCTGTGGATCACTGCAGCTATATGTAATGTTACATTTATGTATTAGCTTTAAAGGGCTTAAGTGTGAAGCTGTGCACAACTGCTCTGGTAACGGAATGTCAAATAGGATCCATCGCTCCATTCCAATGCGTTTCATATAATACTATAATGAAAGGCAAGGATTTATACCGCATTAGTATCAAGCTCCATCAGATTTAAAGCCATAAATCCATTCTATATCCTCCAAGTTTTCCTCTAACATTTTCCGGGCGCTTAATTTAATTTTCTCTGAAAGTGCTAGGCAACCGCTGTTCTTTGGTGTCAGGTGAATGAAATAATTTGCACATACTTTGTGCCTAAACTGTGGAAATCCAGAAGGCAATTGCTTGCTTTGCTATATCACACAAACACACCAGATCTCCTTTTTCCTGATGCTCTGTTGTTGAAAATGTACTATTAGGCTTACTTTCAAAGTGTGCAACCGGAATAACTGTGACTATCCCATTTGATTTATCCAGCTTTATCTAAACCAGATCTGCTATGGTACTTCTATAAAAGCCATTCTCTGTCTTTCAGTTCACTCTATAGCATTAGATGACATACATTAATGTCTCCTTCAGCAGTGTCTAAACCAGAGTGCTACAGGTTTCTTGGAGATTTGGCCTATGTAAAACACAGATACATTCAGCCTGGTATAGCTTCCTCTCCTCCTCTTATCCCTTTTTATTTTGCCAGCTCAGCAGAAGCCCACACTGCGGTAATCCCTCACAAGTCAGGACAAAATGAGAGACACAGGGTGGGTTGCAGCTGGAACATGCACTGCCATGCATAAGAGATCTCCTAGATTCTGCCCCTACCTTAGCTTACCGACTGACTGAGAATGAATTAGTAATTAGGCAAACCTTGTGGCCCAGTATGTAAGCACTTTCCGCGGTGTGGGCCTTTTCACGCATGCAGGTTTAAACACAAAGGACTTCATTAAAAGTACCACTGCCCGATGATGCTCGCTATGTGTAATCCACATGCATGTTCACCCCTTTCTGCTTTGCAGCTCCAAAGAGGCTTGTTAATAATCACTTGCATATAGGTAGACACTGAAATGCACAACCAGTTGAGGATGCATGTACTGTATAGTATGAATAGGTGCATATTATGCAGAGGACCTGAAATGGTACGGTTAGATCCTCTTTGTACTAACAACATGAAAGAATATTGAAATATACAGTATAAAAGTACAGTATAAAGTACAGTATATGCAAGTCACAGGCGTTAATCTTATAGGTTGGAGGGACTAAACATCGGTAATGTTATGCTGCTGTTGTCTCACTTTTGGTTTTGCTCATCTCTCTCACTTTCTCTCACCCTCCCTTGCTCATGTCAGTCTGCTGATTTATGGCTGTGTTTAAGTGAAGGCCACACGTATCTCCAGACGCTGCTATTTGTTTCAGGCCTGCTTCATTTTTCCATTCTACCCCCTCTGAAGGCAACAAGGAACTAACAAAAATTAACCCTTGGCTCTTACGCACACAGCAAAGTGGGTTTTGTGGCTCTTCCCAGGTTGTACCTGCATCAGGGAGCTTGACAGGGCTGCACGGTGACTCCTCTGTTGTTCTGACAAAGTGCCTAGTAGGCCCAGTCCTCTGCTGTTATTGTCAGGAGCGCGTTGGAGATGTAGAAAAATGGCATGCCACAAGGATGCCATTAATAATGCTCACACACACGTTTTTCTTGACGTGGGGAAAAATGGCCGACGTCACAAAGCCCTTTTATCAGCCTAATTTCATAAGAGGATTTCATGTCTGAGCAGGGAAAAGTGGCTATTTTTCCTCTTCTTTTATCTTGTAAACAGCCATTACTTGGAGAGGTATACAGGCCTGCTCTGGCAGTAAGTGGATATGAATTTCAAGACCAAACCATCCTTTTATATCAGCCACTCTCACAAACACTTTGACATAATCGTGACATCAGACAGGCCTTACTTTTTTCACTGCACTCAGATTCCAACCGTGCCATAATTCAATGCATTTTCTTGATGAGACTTTTTTTTTCTTCCTTTTGGTGATACTGAAAATTAGTTCTTATTGATTTTTCCAGCAAACTAAAGCAATTGTTTGACTAAATCAAAGAGGCAGCTGGAGCCACAATTACATATTGTGAGTGTGATTGTGTTGCCATTGATTCTAAATGTCTAAAGCACTGAGAGGGATGTGTCTGACTTGGCTTTAGGTAGTGTTGTGGCTGTTTGTTTCTTCTACTGTGCAGTATTGTTCTCTATTTGCACTTCTTCTTCTGCTTTTCCCATCTGTACCTTTTTGTAGGATGTATGGAGGAGGCAGTTGTTTACCCAGATAAGCTGCCCATTGTCTCTGGTGGGAATTCCCTGTGGGAGAGTGTGCCATGGGAAGACAACTTCGGCACGGCACGGCACAAGAAACTAACTGTAGAGCTGCTGGTTTCTCATGGTGGGGCTTCTGTCTATCCACTGGGATCTGGTGCCAGGGGTAGGATGGTCATCCCCGGGGAGAGGGAGAGATGGTAAGATAGAGACAACAAAAGGGAGAAAGGGAAAGACTGGCACAAAAGGAAGGGGGGGGGAAAGGACAGATAACACATGAAAGTAAAAGTAAAATATGCATTTTATAAATAAAAAAAGTAAAAAAACAAAACTATAAAAATGGATGAAAAAGGGAGATAGAAATAGATGGTGAACTGAAGAGGAAAATTAATGACAGGATCAGAATGAATCCTCATTTACTGGCATGTTTAACTAATATAGAACAACAACTCTAGAGAGGGGGAGAGAGATGGACAGGGATGCATCAGAACACGATGAGAACTCGAATGCTTCTCTAAAATATTCCACTCCCTCTCCCATCATTTCTAAAACCAGGCTTCCTGTAGTATGACCTAACCCTCCTGCACAGTAGTCAGAGTTGAGTAGAGCCTGGCTATGCCTGGGGCTGGAGTAGAAGGTGTGCCCCAGCTCAGGTGTGCTGGTAGTAGATGCAGGGCACTGACAGTGTGGGTTAGTCTCCTGTCTGGATGCAACTTGACAGCAGCAATGCTTGCAGGGCCCAGTTGGCAGGTTGGGTGCTAAGGGCCTTATAGTGAACCTAAAGTGCACAGGACTCAAAGGGGATAAAAGCGCACGAAACATAACTGAGTCACATCTTAAGTCAAACAGGATGAACTGTTGGTCAATCACTGTCACTCCCCGTTGCTTTGCCATTTCATAATGACAGTAGCAGACAGCCTAGTAGACTGTGTATGCTCAGTTTTAAAATGTAATTCAAATAATGTTATTAAAGTAAAATTTACTTTACTGTAGTATGACATGCACCAGTGGCACAGAATCATATTACAATACCCCGGTTTGTTACCATGCCCCCCCCCCCCCCCCCCCCCCACCCCCCAATTCACAAATGAAAATCACACTTGTTTTGTGAAGATGCAGAATTAATGGCTTTGTGTAGTTTAGGAGCATTGCACTACTTTGGAAGGGGTTGAAATGCCATTGGTTAAGATAATGGAAGAGAGAGATGTAAAGTTCAGTGGAAGAGAGCCTAATGCCTTCTTAAGGTGAGCCATTTTAGCACGCAACCACATTTGTATACGTCTGTGTATTTACCCGCAAAGGGAGGGAGGTGACCTTTCCATGTGGAGATGGTGTCTGCATGGAAACGCTGCTTGCTGCATCCTAATGGCCACCTAGGGCCAACTCGCCTCCACGGCTGTCCTGATATTTGCCTAAACGTGGGGTGGGTGAAAGTTTTTTTTTTTTTTTTTTTTTTTTTCTTACCCCTCCCAGAAATATTTACTGAGAATTTCTGGTCAACAGAAGTGAGGAGAGATGAGTGAGAAGATGTGAGTGGGTGTTATAAGGTAACATTAGGCATTCCATCTCTGTCTGCCTGAACATCCAGCCACTAACTTCATGTTCCTCACATCCTGCTGCTCTTCCTGAATGTGTCGCCTCGCTCTCTTGGATATGACCTCTTTCTCTCTCACTTATACTCAGGTGCAGTAGAATAACGTGAATTAGTAACTGTGAGTGAATTTTATATACCTAGATATTATATATATTTTTATTTTTCTAAACATGTTTCTGCAAATCTCAGAGTAATTCATGATGAAAGCCTTGCAAAGGCTTTGTCCAGTCAATATGCTAGAGTGTTTTAAATTTAGTAAGATACAGGAAGAGTTTACTCAGAGCATAATGCAAAAAAAAAAAAAAAAAAAAAAAAACAGGTCAGGAGTGGAACAAATACTAAAATATTATTCAAATATTACTCAATATCAATTTTATTTATCAACAGATGAAACACTGCAGGTCATTTCCTATTTGAGGAAATGCAGTATTCATGTGAATAAATGAGAAAAAAAAAATGATGTTATTAGTGCTAGTTTTGGTGAAATTTCACAATCTCAACTGTTTTAAAAATGAAAGGACATTTTTCTGCCTTTTTATCTTCAGTAGTTAGAGCGTATGAAAAGATTGACTAAATTTAATGCTCTGTCTAAAGACAGCCGCTAGCTTTTTGAGGTGGAATTTTTTCCTGCATGTTACTCATTGCGTGAGTTTGTCGTGACTCACTCAACATAGCTGAAATATGACTTGTGCGTTTATTGGCTCTCTTGCAAAACATATGCTTTGTTGATGATTGGCTCTTCTAACACATGTAAACAAAATGCAAATTTAATTAACCCAATAATGGAAAATTGCAATAATTCCATCTTCTCACTTGGTGAAATAAAGTACAATACCTGTAATTCAACCTAAGCATGATATATTAGTTCAGATTTAATTCATTTTTTTTCTTAAAATAAAATGTTAAATCACAAAAGTTAAATTATGGTGTGTGACTGGTTGTTGCTTCAAATGACAGAAGAGAAGTTTACAAACTGACCAACATGCTCAACAGAGTGAGACTGACACACTATCATTAGTAATGCTGCCCTGAGTGAGGGTTAAGGCAGAGGTCTCCCAGTCAACATGGCTGCCTGCCTCTAGCTGCTCTGCAGATCATTAGGAAAATGAACGACTGGAGAACTCTGTGTGTGTGCGTGTGTGTGTGCGTGTGTGTGTGTGTGTGTGTGTGTGTGTGTGTGTGTGTGTGTGTGTGTGTGTGTACAAGAGAGGGAGAGAATTCTGTGCCACTGGGCTATGGACAGCCTGATTACTCTGCCCTGTCTCCTACTTACCTGCCTGCCCACTGACTTACCCTCAGCATACTAACTCCCTCAAGTTCCTGCCTTGCTTCTTACACACACACACACACAAACACACACACACAGAAAAAGGATTCACAAATGCATTAATTTGTCAAGATTATTCTCTGCAAAACTTCTGAATGTATCATATTTTGACAGATGAGTCTCGGCCAGTAAATCTATTCCTCAGGGTATCGATGCACCTTTTGGAGAAAAAAAAAAATCCTTACCTCCAGTCTTTCTCCTGTGGTTTACCAATGTGTTCGTACCCATTGTATATTTGGAAACAAATTGCCCAGATGTATTTTAAAAAGTACATGACTGGCTGGGGCAACAACCCTGAAAGGTGAAAAAAAAAAATGCCCGATCAGTTATTGATGTCAGAGGGACAACTCAGAGTAAGGGGCTAGAAAGTTTTCACAGCTGTGTGGGGATAGGTGTAAGCTATCCTTTTAGGCAAGCTGAGGAGGTAAGGGATGAAGGCAATGTGATACATTAAGGTAGCAGCTCTGACAGTATTCTGACAGTATCTATAATGCATATATCTAAATCTCAAAATAGCAAGAATCCCTTTTATCATTTTGCCAAACTTGGTAATCTTGGTATATGTATATATTCTGTAATTTAAGCCAGTGGATTAAAACCCTCACCTTATTCTCTTATGTTTATTTTTTAAAGAGTACAGTGTAATCAAGTCGTCTTCTTTTTTTTTTATAAATTCCCATCATTCCTTATTTTGCAACACAAACAAATTCACACATTGCTGTTCACACATTAATTATGCAGTTAGAGAAAAAAAAAAGCTGTAATGGTGGAAAAGAAGGAAGGTGAAAATGAGGAATTCAGTTTCTTGTCTTCCTTTGTTGAATATTCATATAAGATCAATTTTTGATGCTTTCGGGCATTGTTTGTTCCAAGGCGATGCATTCTCCTCCTATTTGTGAAGCTGTTAGGTACCAGGAAACGGGTGAATCCGATTTGTTGAGAGGAGAAAGGTGTCTGTGCTTTTAGGTTGACATATGTGAGGTGTCTGTGGCAGATTGTGTTAGATATTTAAAGGGCAGTTTGATCACCAGCTCTCAAATTATACCCACAAAATATACCCACCTAAATTTCATTTGATCAAAATTTTATTTTAAAATTTATTGTCAGTGCCATGGGGATGTTGATTTTCTCTCACACTCAATTCGGTGCATGTCTAACGACCATTTTTGTTGCTCTTTCTAGTTACCTGTCACAGTTTTTCTCTTGGAGATTTGCACAGTTTGTTTCACCTCCAACGTATTTGAGTGCACTTAAAGATAATTATTGCCAAATGATGCTCTAATGAGGGGAACAACTGTCCTTAAGTCTTTGCTTGAGAGTGATGCCACTTTTTTGGGCTTCATTTTGTATCCCTGTTTGACAGTGTCAGACTTTCTATAGATGTTGCCTCAATCTGACGCATGCCATAATAATTGGCTGAGCGCAGGAGATGCAAATTGCCAAGGATTTATTAAAATGCACCTTAAAGGGGTTAGAAATGTCTGTTCGCAAGTCAAATTACCATTTTGCCTCTCTTTGAGTCTTCCTTTTTTTTGTAAACCTCTCTTAAACTTCTTGCGCTCTTGGAAGAGGTCAGACGCAGCCCTTCATTTGTGGAGGAGGATTTTCGTCTCCTGTGGAAAATTGCAAGGCATTTAGAGCTATCGGAGAGGGTCAGGGACCTTTCCTTTAATTTCCCTTTATCTTCTCTACCATGCTGCACGACCCCAAGCACATCACAGTACTGATGTCTGGCCTGTCTCTATGCATGCTGTTTATTTGTGTACCTGTTTTTTTTCTCTCAATCAAACAGGATGGAATTTTATTGCCAGAATTTGTCCCGTGCCTTCAAGGAGTATGGATTATTTTACATGTCATTCCCCCACGCGTGCGAATATAATACATTATTTTTGTTTAATTCAAATCACAAATGTTGCCTTTTAATGTAAATTCTTGTGAATTAAATTTTAGATTTCATGATGGGATTATTGTTAAGTTGGCTAAGGTGATGCATTTGTCAGGAGAGCCTTCCTGCAGGTGAAGCTTTTGTATATCAGCCTGAACCTCCACAAGAATATTAATGACTTTGGTCGATTGTTTCTTTCGACAAGCTGCCGTCTGGTGCTGCTCTGTATCTGTTTGGTGTCTTGCAGTGCCACGGTTTCTACGGGAACACACGTATGGTCACTGGTCAGAGGTGAGTGGCAGTTGTTTCTCATCAGTGACATAATGGCACAGTAACAGGCACAGAAGGACAAGGATGCTCTCTCTCATAAGCTTTATAAGAGGATGTTAGCACAGACATTTCCCCAGTAATCCGTAGCTGAGACTTGTAAGCAGGGGACTGGAACTAATGAAGACAACAATTCAATTATGAGCTCAATTAATGCCAGTGCCTGGAAGCACAGATCACAGATGAACTGAACTGCTAGCCTTAGATGTGGACTACAATTGCATGCGAACAACACGATGAGACATTGAAATTCTCCCTCAGTCCCTTGGCTTAGCACTCAGGGCTGTCTCCACTTTAAAATGGCTTTATGGGCTCATGAGAGGCACCCAAGAGTGTGCCTCAAATCTGAGCCTTCGTGCCTTCATGTAGGGTCATAAGGACCTGAATTGACTATGTCTAGATATGGGCCTTCAATCGCTTCTTTATTATTCTGTTATTGCCATTCCCTCCTGAGTTTCATCTTCAGCTGCACAATATTTGACCAAGCACAACAAAAATTCCAATTTAGGCTGATTTTCCTTTGATTCTTTCTTTGGCTCATATTGATTTCACACAACTTATGTTCTGTTTCTTCTCTGTTTTGTTTTTGGATAAATCCATGTTGTTTACAGTGTGCGATGACCCACGGGGCATCAAGATTATTCTTAACCCTCTTTTCTCACTGTGGTTTTGTGGTGTATTGATAGGTAGCCAAGTTTGCTTATAATTAAGTCCCTACCATACCACAGATGGGACTCAGACTGGACCTCTTGGCTCAATTAAAACAAACCTTCCTACTTCAGGACCGGCTGCTTTGTTATATGTATAAATGTATTAGTTTGATAAAGAGGGTTACAGAGTTTAGATATTAACACAGGTTGATACATGAGGCTTGTATCGTCATGATGCAAAGCAACTCTGGATTACCACTGAATATTACATCTTACTATAATGCACCTTTTTACCCAAAGGGAAATGTTCCACACTGATTAAAGATTAAACATGGAGGAGAAAAAAAACAAAAAAAACAAAAAAAACAGGAGCTTTGCAAAAGGAGAGAAAAAAAAAAACTAATTATTTCTCTAGAAATAAAATAAAATGGTAAAGCCACTGGGGAGTTGGGTCTAATTATTTCATTTATCTGTAAAAGGCCTCATGAGGATGTTTCTTTCCTTTCCTTTCATTTTTCTCCTCTTTTACACCTTTAGCAGTCTTCCCTTGTTGCGTTATATTACATCTTTCTCTAGTTCATCATTGCAGAAAACATTGAGGACAATAATTGATCTGCATGCACGCAGTGGATTAGGAGACATTGATGATAATTTGTTAAGGTGACTGTGAGTAATTCAAACTCGTCCACAGTCCTCTGGGTCTCATTAGCCGAAGATATGGTCTGTAGACCTTTACTGAAACCACTGGCAGAAAAACGGGCCATTCTTTTCCTTGATCACACATTAAACTCTTTAATTCCCGCTGCAGTGTTTGTTACATGTTGGATAACATTTTATTAGAGAGTGATGGACTACTGCTAACTGATCTGTAAATTTGCACTCTTCACACACCCAAACCCAAAATAACTACAGGTTTTTATGTTCAACACGTTCCGTTACACTGTGATGTGATTATAAGATTGATCTGTATTTTTTTTTTGTTTGTTTGTTTGTTTCTTCTACAAATAAGTACAGTACTGGGGCTGTATTTGACTCTGAATTTTATTAACTGAATCTGATTTGGCAGTTACTTTTTTCCCCCCTCATATGGCTAACAAACTATCTGACAGACTAACAAACAGAAAATTTGTTGGGCTGAATTTCAGTTATGATTTTTTTTTTACCATTAACATAATCTTTAGCTCTCTACAATAACTTCCACTATGTTTACCATCCAAGAGAAATGTATTAAAATATAGTTTTAGGTGTGCTCTATTAAAAAGCGTCTTCAGTGAATTTTGTTTGAATCTGGTGTTGTTTTGGTTCAAGCAGTTTTGCTTCTCTTCACTCGTAAAATCAGCTGTTTGGAGAGTTTAGTCAATGGAACTGTTTTGAGGTGAGGTTTAATATAGTTTCTGCTGCTAATGTTTGACTCATTACAGGGACCTGTGCTCTTCCCTGACTAATTAACTGAACATGTATAGCTTACACACCTTTCTCAGTTCATTTGTACTATGCCCTGAAGAAGGCACAAGCCGGTACGCGTGGGCATTTTCAACCATAAAGCAGGGATATGTCAATATAATAAAGACATTTTAACCCTAAGCAGTGCTTTGATTCAAAGATTTTTCTCTCTTCTCTTTATGCATGGAAAATTTTAATGTTTATGCATTGCTTCAAACAAAAAAACACACTTTTCTCTTTGCCTTTGTTGTCAGTAAAACCTAATGATATTCCTTTGCATATTTTTCTGCAAGATTTTTACAAAGTAGCTGGTGTTAAAGCCAGGCAACACTGATTGTGCACCTTGAAATGGTCTTATTGCATTCTTGGCAGATTGTTACTCATTATTCCTTGTTTATAGACATTTAAAAATAGTAAAATAATTAATTTTTTTTATTAAAAAAGTATCTTATTTTAATTTTTTTCTGATAACTGATGCAGTGTTCTTTATTTGTCTACAGATACTGACTGCTAGATCAGCACAGGCCTAACTATGAACAAGCATGGTCCTGCATAGCTCAGGGCAGTTGTGTGGTTATAGCACCCAAAGCAAGGTTTCCCTAGTGAGGTGACAGAGGCAGCTAAGCCAGTAAACAACAATGACAGTAATCATATGTTTGTGGTGCCATGCTTCATCACCTGTCTAGCACCAAGGCTTGTTAAAGGACAAATGACTCTTAATAAAGAATATTCTTTCCCCTCATCTCTCGCTCTCGCTCTTCTCTCTGTCTCCCTTGTCAGTGTTCCTTTGCTCCCTGCAGCCCTGCCCCCACCTGGGGAGGTGCCAGGTTGCCAGGCCATGGGGCGGTGGGATTGGCCGGCTCCACGCTGAGATTGATTACCCCTCTAATCTTAGGACTGCCAGTGTGTCTCCAGGGCAAAAACTCTGGCTTGAATCCCCTCTCTGCCCCAACTCCCACCCTTCCTCTGTCTCTGTACCTCCTCTTTCCCTTGTCCTCCATCCCCTTCATCCCTCTGTCCCTGTGCTGCCAGAGGCACTGAGGGACGACACTAAGTCACAGCTCCAGACAGGGCCACTCGCTCGTACTGACTGCCTTGTTCGTCATATGTCATGGCAAATGGGGCTCCCGTGGACTCTGCCATGGACTTACGGAGAAAAAAAATGACGAGGGGAGGCTCGAGGATGAGGGTTGGAAGCTGTATGAGCGGGGCAATAGGGCAGAGGAGAAAATGCCAGTGCAACTTAGACTCAAAGATCATTAAAAACTGCAGTATTCGTCTGACAATTGTGCAGATGTTGGAAAAACTAAGTGTAAAACCATTTCTTTCACTTGTTTTTGGGCGTCGATACTCTGCTTTTTTTTTTTTTATATATATATTCACCCCACTGAGGGGTGTGGGTGATGACATGAAACCCTTTCAATGTACATTATCACAACATCAAGGACACAAGATTCATGACAACTTGTAAAGGTGACAATTGTGCTTGGTGATGGTAGGACCTGTCATCCAGATGCTAGTGAAATGAGCTCTCTTGCTGATACTCTGGCTATCACTAGATTTAGAAAGACTTCATGTATGGCTGGGTGGTGACATTACCTTTCAGAATGTCAGTTTGCCATCCGCCTTCTCTTGTAAAGTCTGATTTATTTAGAACAAAGGTGGGAACAGAATGGAAACCCTACGACAGAGTAATTAACACTCTCGAGATTCTGCACTTAGAAGACGCAGAGCAGTGTGGAAATTATGAATAAGGCCAGAAAAAAACAAAAAAAAAAAACATTTGAGTTTACAATTTGATGTGTTATTCCACCAACTGTCACATAACTTCAATCCTTTTACTTGGAGCTCCGCTAAAGCCAGCTGTTCTTTGAAGTGCATGAGCCTATATGAACGTTTGTGATGCAAAGTGACTTACTTTTGTTATTTTTGTCCATTTTGTTCACATTAGCCAAATATTCTTCGTCCGCTTTGGCTTCTTAATTTGATCTCACCGCGGTTTCATGTCCTATAGGGTTAAACAAGGTATTAACAAACCCCAGCGTCTGACTGTCTCAGTGGCAACCAGTCCCGTGATTCATGGCTGTAGTAAAAGCAGAAGGTGGGTTGATGATGGTGTGGCATATTTTTGGGCAAAGGAACACGTTTATTTCAAATGCATCATTAAATTTATGGTATGTACATCACAAATATGGAGATAATAATAGCAAATGCTTATCATAATTGGAAAATAAGACTTCTTTTATTCCTTGAAAAGTGAAAACAAAACAAAAACTCCTCTTTTCAAGGTGAAACTTTGTTTACTAAACCACCTGCACATGGATGAGTAATGCTTAAAAGCTGAGTTTATTTCATACATATGACTATGTCCCCAAAAGCACATGGAAAGGGCCAGACAACCATCAGAAGGCTCTTTGAAGTGCGCTGTCGGGCCACCATGGATTACCCACACACAAGTATTCACAAATGCACTCTTGAGAAAGTCATTGAGGGCACTGTTTTCTCATTCACCTCTGCACCTGTTTATACCTTTTCCCCATTCTTCCTTTTTTCCATGTCTGAGTGAGTCCGAGTCATCGGAAAAAAAAAAAAAAGAAAGAAAAACAGCGTGGGTGAATCTGAGCAGAGAAACATCCTCTGGGTCTTTTTCCTTTTTTAAAAGAACTCCTCCAGATCTCATGTTTAATTTATGAAGGAGGACTCAGGCGTGATACGTTCTGGCATGACAGGCAGAGTCCATCTTTGACTGGAAACGTGGATTGGACCGGACCAGGGGTGATGTGCCAGTCTCCATCAAGGCCCCGGGGAGCCACAGACTGGTCAACAGCTGGGGGCGAAATCAACCCTTTCATTGGAACCGGAGCGTGGTTAATTAAACAAGTTCCCCTTGGTCAGAAAGCAGCTGGAGTTGGTTTACTCCATGTGCCAGTCAGTGCCAGGCTGGCTGGAAGGCACACTCCACCACACAAAAGGAGAGAAGATGAGACACTGTTCTTCAGTGTAGGAATGCGCAGAACACAAGAAACACATGAGAGGATGTTAATGTTTGGGAGTATTCAGATTTTAAGATTCTGAGCCTAAGAAGAGAGGAGTGGGATGTGCTTCCTTTTGCTCACCCACACCCTACTGTAAGCATCAGCCCACAGCCCACACCCTTAAACCCAACTCCACAGTTTTATGTGCAAGTGCATGATGAACAAATCTAATTTGTTTTAGGCTCTTCAGATCTGCATATTTACAGTGCAGACAAACATACCAACACGCACACATACAGGCTCAAACACAGCCACAAACAAACTCAGACGAGTGAAATCTTGTCAAGCTGAGCACCGAGTAAAGATTAGGCATCCTTGTCCGCCTTCACAGCCTGAGATGTCGTGGTCAAACCTGGGGCAATTTCAGGGAGAAAGATGGCAGTTGATAGTTGATGGAAAGGATGTGAGAGAAACAAGCCGTATTCTGAGTGCTAAATCAGTGCTAGGGTTGCAAACTGGGGGAGGGCAAGAAGAAGTGCAATAGAGGAAGTGAGGGGGGGGGAAGCTGGGTACAAAATAGCCAATTTCATAGTACACATGTGGATTAAGTTCCCTCCTTTGAAAATGCTCTGGAATGCCCATGTACCAATTACATCCTGGTGGTACAGGCGGGAGCTGTGGGGCCATGTTTTTGGATGTTCTTGCGCCTGTGTGTGCTCGGGCTTGCCAGATTGTCTGCGGGCAGCATTTGTGCCTGCTTTGATTCGGTGCCAGTGAGGCCTCGCAGGCTCTTGGCATCCTGACACCTCCCCATCAATATGCTGGCACTATGTGGTAGGGGGTATCAAAAATGACCCAATTAGAGGATGGCAATGTGTTCTGACAGGCACTACCTGCTTGGGTGTGTTTAACCCTGCCATCTTTTTTTTCTTTCTCTCTTTTTCTTTCGTTCTGTTTGCTGTGCACTTTCAAACTCTTCACACTTTTTTTCCTGTGTTTCCCCTGCTGCATTTTCTACTTGCAACTGGTGACAATGGCACAGAAGTGAGTGGGTCTGCCTGTCTTGACACCCTCTTTTTATGTTTCCTTCAGCTGTTTGCTGTAAACATCCCAGCACTTTGTGAGTGTTCAGATACGAGGGGATTGGTTTTGACTAAGAACACTGTGATTAGAGCTCTCAGTGACAGAAACATTATCCACAGAGTTGGCTTGTCAGTGCTCATTGCACTGACTGACAAGTCTGTGGATCTCCTGTTCTCTTTTTCTAAGTCTCTGTTTTTCCCTGCTCTTGATTTTCTTGATCCGACTGCCTTTTCCACGAGCAGCTGGAGTTCAGTAGGAATCTCTGCCAGTGTGCGTCAGTGTCATTTGATCTTTTTGCAGTATGACTGCGGGTCCTTAACAAATTTAAAAATGTCTTACACTGAGTCTTATAAATGTGTGAAGTCATTAAGAACACTTTTAGTAGAATTTACTAGTTTATTTCCAGGATATTAAGCAAATTCTTTGTTTTTTCAATAAATAAATACAAGATTTTGATGCTCTGTAATTCAAAATTTAGTCTAAATTTTACTTGCTTTTGCACTTACCTTCTTCATTTAACAAATGGAGGCAGTCCTTTGAGTTCTCTTATTGAAAACATTTACTGGCATTAATTTTCTTTCTTAAATGGCACAAACCAACTTGCTTTTTTTCTGCTGTTTTACATTAATTCAAGTCAGTCTAATTATATTTTTTCCACCTCTATCCTGAATTACTTTTAGTTCCTTCTCATTAGATTTAATGCCTCGCTTGCTCGATCTGCGAGCAGACTGGGAAGGTTTGGCATCTGATGCCCTCTGGCATCATACTGGTCGTGAGCCGAGCCCTCACAGGTCTTGACTGGCATGTTAGAGCAAGCTGCCGAGCTAGATGGGCAGTTGGCGCCAGGTCCACTACCAGCTGGTGAGATTCTGTGCCATTCTCAGGGCCATCAGGCTCATCTGTCAAAACTCCTATGACTTTTCCTCTAATTTGTATTTAACGCAAGTGTCATTTGCTAATTTGCTGGTTGAAAATTTACATCTCAAAATAAGTGTATTTTCACTGAAGCAACAGAAAAGGAAATATTCCTGTACACGAAGCCCTAGTCACTGTGAATCCTTGGTGCCAGCATCCCTGCACTCGACCCCCACCGGTTTCTCTCACAGCAAATAACCTTTTGTGTCGTAGACTGTACTTGTGTATATTTGTGTACTTTCTATGAGAGTGTGCTTGTAAGTGTGCTTCTCCTGCTGATTGATTGGATGTGCAGGTTAAATGACCAAAAAAGCTTTTAGGAATAGGACAACTCCTTTTTCTTAAGGCACCTGTTAAGTTGTTTGTTGCCAGGAGAAACAGACACTTCATCATGCCGCTGTAAATCATTTCCTTGCTCTCTCACCTCGAGCTCCCTTGTCCTCGTTTCATTTTATTGGGGGGATATTTTAGCCATAGACCTCCCATTTTTTTTTTAGTGGAAAAATCCGGGAACACTAAAAAGGATGTAGTGCTGTTTCAGGACAATAGCTTATCTACAAGTAACAGGGGCCTCGGCTAATTTGTACAACTTGCCACATCCTGCCGCAAAACAACAGCTGAGTGCTTTCAGAGAAAGACTGATTTGACTTTGGCCATTATCTTTTGATAGATAAGGGGTCTGCAGGTGCTTTTCTCGTCCCTCAGGGTGTGGTTTTGAAGATGGAGGACATGTTTTTACCCACTGACATTGATGCAATACAACCCAGAAGCAAGGGTACTAATGTCTATGTGGAGTCCACTCAATCCTGATGCCTAGTGTCCTCTTCTTGCCCTGGCCACAGCCTGCGGAGCCCTATAACCAAGGCGTGTGCCCACCAACCATGAGTCATTAAGGCCTGTGTTTAGACAGACCTAGGGGTCATTGTGGTGGAAGGTAATGTATAGTTTCAGGATAGTCCCACAAATCAGAGGCATTCCACTCTAAGCTGCTTTCTCTCTCCTAGAAAACAAAGAAAAGAAAGAAAAGAGAAAAGTAAGAGGTTTGCAGATACAAAGGTCTAAGCAAAAACAATTTTGGGTACATTTCAGAACTCATTTAGTTGAAAATTATATGTTGATTACTCCAAAATATCTTTAAATATAGGCAAAATGTTTTGGCGAAATGATCATATTACTGTGACTGCAAGCAAAAAAGACTAAAACTGTTATTTATCTCGGATAAGTGGAGCCATTTCTGTAGGTAAGTTTTGAATGGCAAGAGTTCATGAGTATTGGGAGCAAAAAAAAAAAAAATCCACACTTTGCAATTAATTAAAGTAAATCCTTTCAGTGTAGTTTTTACCACATTTAAAAGCTTGAAACTTGACCATTAACCTCCAAATGGATGTGAAACACCACTAGTGTTCCCCTTCGCCTTTCTAAACACAATGTGCCACAAAAAGGACTGTAAAATGAAATGATGAGTTTTAAATGTATTTTTTCAGGCAAACTCAATTAGCAACATGTTTTTTTTCTCCCCTTTTGCAAAGAGCCCTACATTAGCACCAAGGCTAGTTATTATTTCCTGCGCGGACATCTTTACAAATCATTTCTCTTTGCCTTTCCACCGCAGCCTCTTGTGTGCCACTGTGTTCCAAAGTAGGCTCCAATTATGAAAGCATTAAAAATGCTGGTGAAGGATTTAGGTACATTACACCACTCAATGACATTCTACTCGCCATTATGTTATTAGCAGAGTGCTATGTGTAAAAAGGGCCTTTAATTGAGAAAGTGTTGTAGAAAATACATTTAAAACAGCCACTGTTCCCCTCCCTCTCAGCCTCTTTTACTGGCAGCTGCGCTCACTATGAAAAGCTTCTCATCTCGGCTGATTTGGCTAAAATCCCTCACTCATGACAGGTCTTTAAGGGTAAGACCTACACAAATACAAGTATCCACACACTCAGGAGCAAATGTTCAGGCTTATTCTTTAGTCTAGAATTCTCAAATTTCTTCCATAGGGGCTCTTTATGGCATAAATAATGAACTATGGGGATTAAGTTTATGTCCACAAAACCCAGGTGTTGATTTTAATATCAGAAGGTGACATCCAGTTTTGGCATTTTTGGTGAGGGGGGCAAAAAAAATGAACAATTAAGTTAGTCAATTTTAAAAATATTTGGTGGTGTGTTAATAACTAATTCATTAATGTGATAAACAATTCTTTGTTCATTTGGTCCAAGCTTGTTGTCATGGGGCTGTTTTCTAACTGTGTGAATTATTTCTGTGTGTACACGTGTCCATACTGTCACTACCAGCATTTCCCAGTATGTGTGTACATCAAATATACTTGCATGGTAGCATTCTTATTATAGATTTATGCAAATCTCACCATACCTCACCCCCATTTTTGTTCATTTTACAAAACAGACATATTTTCAGCTCAGTTCTCCTGATTCAAGACTTCTGCCCTGCTTTAAATTTAAGCTGAATCAGCTGTGCTAATTATCAGTAATCACAGATTGAAAATACAATTTTTTCAACTGACAATTAAACCGACTGCTAACTGGCACACGCCTAGTGAGTATACAGATATACACTCACTGGACACTTTGTTAAGTACAGCTTGCTAGTACTAGGCTGGACCCCCTGCTGCACTCAGACCTCTCTTAATTCTTTGTGGAAATGTTCCTGAAAGATTTTGGTACAGCTGCAGCAGTTTTGTCAGCTGCCCATCCACGATGCAATTTAAAAAAATTTTTTTTTATTGGAAACCAGTTTGAGATGATTTGAACTATCAGAGCTGTCAGAGGATGGGTATGTTATGGAAGACATGGTCAGCAACAATACTCTGTGGACTGTGCTGTTTAAGCAATGCTCATTTTAGTACTAAACGGCCCAAATTGTGTAAAGAAACCAGCCTAATACAATACAGTATGGATTTACACCAAATTCTGACCCTGCCACCCAAATGTCATGACAGAAACTCATCAGACCAATCTTCTGCTATCCAGTTTTGGTGAGTCCTTGTGAATTGTTGCCTCAGTTTTATCGTCCTAGCTGACAGGAGTGGTATCCGGTGTGGTCTTGAAGTCCATCTGCTTCAGGGTTCAATTTTCTGTGCATTCAGAGATGCACTTCTACATACCTTGGTTGTAATGAGTGGTTATTACCTCACCCAAGGATAGGTGGTGGGAGCTTGTGTTTTCAGTTGCACTGGTGTGTCTGATTGTTAGCTGGATAACTCAGAAGACTATAAAAAGATTTCAGTAAAGATTTCTGGAGTTTTGGGGGGTAGTACAGGGAACAGTTGATTACATTTTGGTGGTGATCTGGATCATTATCTGGATCCAGGATTTTGTAAAAGGATTCTTTACCAAGCAAAGTATGCACTCTACTGTTACTGTTACCGTTGCATTCCTATGAGCTCAAAGCAGTCTGGTCATTCTCCTCTGACCTCTGCCATCAAGAATGTGTTTTCACACAGAGAGCTGCTGCTCACTATTTTTTTTCTCACTCTCTTCTTCAGACCATTCTGTGTAAATGTTAAAATGTTAAAATTTCACCAATGATGAGATGGGGATTTTAAAAAATAATTTTTTTTTTTTTAAATTTCCTCAAAGTTTCATCAATTTTGTTTAAAAACTATTTGAGTTAGGGTTTTTTTTTTATTAATTAATTAATTAATTTTAATTTTGGGAGACCTTTGATCTTTAACCATGAAAATGAAATCATGTGTTCTCGGGCTCCTAAGGAAAATTTCCACAAAGTTTCATCAATTATGGTTCAAAACCTTTTGAGTTGTCCTGCTAACAGACAAACAGAGAAACCAACCTCCCTTCACCTATCAGTGGGCGAGGTAATAAGCTGATCAGCGTGACTAATAAAGGGTCTAGTGAGTATCTGTGTAACAAAACCTTATGTGAAAACAGTTGTTAGTCACAGCTTCAATGTTTAGTTTAGTCTTAACATTTTTTTTTTACAGTTAATCTGATTTATAGATGATTTATAATCAACTTTAAAATATATAAAAAAAAAAATTTTTTTTTTTTTTTTTAATGAAGGGCGCTGTATGTGCGCCACAGACTGAAAAAGTGGGATATGTATCTTTTATGTAAAAAAAATCTTCTTGTAATATGGCAGAGTAACAGATGGAGTTAGGAATCTGTTGTGCACTCCATTCACACTCTCTCTGTGTCAGCTGTCATTACATTCAGGTCATTGTTCGGAGTTCAGTGGCAGCGTGACTGAGTTAGCCACGGCTTGACAACGGATTGTGTTTCACACAGAAATGGAGACACCCTCAATGCTCACAGGGGACATTGTGCTATTAGTTTTCTTAGTTCAGTTTCCTAAATTAGCACTAAGATATTGTCCATAATTATCGAATAGAGTAAATCACAACAGACTTTTGCTCAGGTTTTTTAGTATGCTGCTGTATATCTACCTGTCTTATGAAGAATCTGTTGTATGTTGCCTGCTGTCTTGGATGTCATCAATGCTGTTGACTGCATTATTTTACAAGCTCACAGATGGCTGAGATGTAAAATGTAAAATGAACAGGAAAGAGTAGGGCTATTCCTGGCGACTAATTTCCTAGTCATTTAAATGCAACAGAAACATCTGACCCATCAAGTCTATAAAGGAAAGAAATTACTCAAACTGTTAAAATGGAGTGCAGTTAAATGGACAAGGTTAAATGTTGTCTGCACAAATATTGCATATATATGCCATATGCCATATTTAGAGCCATTATTTGCAAAATATCAGATTGGTTTGCTGAATGTGGCTAATGTCACCAGTGCTAGCACCAGAAGCCTTTTATCCTGACTGATGTCTGCACACCTGTGATGATGACACAACAGTGTCATCTACGTTTTTAACTTACCTGTTTACAGCTGCCTGTCACAGAGAAAGCAGTACTGCAGCCCCACTCACTGGCAGGCGGCTACATAACATATTAAACTCAACCAACAACTGATGACTTTCATTTTCACTTTAATTTTATAGGCCTACAAGCTCCAGCACAGGATTACACTTAGCCAGCCTGGCAAACGCTTATCTGACCTGGGAGAAGTGGTCAGCACACTTTCTTTGTTACAGGCACCAACCTGCTTTGCTTGTGCAGCTCCATTCATCCCGAAAGGTAGACTTTTTTAATATACAGTACCAGTCAAAGGTTTGGACACACCTTATCATTCAAGGTTTTTAGTTTTTTCCTACATTGTAAATTAATCAGCCTGTCCTCAGAGTGAGAACGTATTGGTCGTTTCTGCAGGTACGAATTACGACCAATATTTACGTTTTGGAAGGGGGAAAAGCGACATCTAGTGGTCGTCGACGAAAGTGCATTTAAAAAATGTGTTCGGTTTTGTCCGGCAGTATCGATTTCGTCACATTCGTTATTCATGTACGGAAGTCATTATTTTGCCGTGGGATAGTTTGACATGACAGCCTGGGTGCAAACCATCAACCTTCCGATTGATAAATTACTATTCTATCCTCCGAGCCACGGCAACATTACCCAAGGACATGTCCATACGACACGTGAAGCCGGAGGTAGGCACGGTCATTTGGAAACGTAAATACAGGTCGTATTTCGGGGCCCTGCAGAAACGACGGATGCTTACGTTTTGATTGGAGGACATGTTGAAATTAATACTGAAGGCATCCAGACTCTGAAGGCAAATGTAGTAAACTTAAAAGTGTTAAACAAACCAAAATATATTTTAGATTCTTCAAAGTCGCCACCTTTTGCTTTGATTAAAGCTTTGCACATTCTTGGCATTCTCTCAATCAGCTTCATGAGGTCATCGCCTGAAATGGTTTTCAAAGAGTCTTGAAGGAGTTCCCAGAGGTGCTGAGCACCTGTTGGCTGATTTGCCTTCACTCTGCGGTCCAACTCATCCCAAACCATCTCAGTTGGGTTTAGATCAGGTGATTGAGGAGGCCAGGTCATCTGACACAACACTACATCACCCTCTTTTTTTGGTCACATAGCCCTTACATTTCCTGGAGGTGTGTTTGGGGTCACTGTGCTGTTCAATAACAAATGATGGTCCCACTAAGCACAGACGGAATGAGATGGCATGTCTCTGCAGAATGCTGTGGTAGCCATGCTGGTGAAGTGTGCCTTGGATTTTGAATAAATCTCAGACAGTGTCACCAGCAAAACACCCCCATACCCTCCATACTTCATGGTGGGAACTACACATGTAGGAACCATCCACTCACCTTTCCTGCATCTTCCAAAGAAAGGGCATTTGGAACCAGTAATCTCACATTTGGACTCATCAGACCAAAGGACAGATTTCCACTGGTCTAATCATCATTCCTTGTGTTCTTTGGCCCAAGCCATTCTCTTCCTCTTGTTCTTCCTTAGAAGTGGCTTCTTTGCGGCAATTCGACCTTAAAGTCCAGATTCATGCAGTTTTCTCTGAACAGTTGATGTTGAGATGTGTGTGCTACTTGAACTCTGTGAAGCATTTAGGTAGGCTCTTATCTGGGGTGCTGTTAACTTGCAGTTTCTGAGGCTGCTAACTCTGATGAACGTATCCTGTGCAGCAGAGGAAACTCTTGGTCTTCCTTTGCTGGGGCGGTCCTGATGAGAGACAGTTTCATCATAATGTTTGATGGTCTTTGTGACTGCACTTGAGGAAACTTTCAAAGTTCTTGAAATTTTTCAGATTGACTGACCTTCATTTCTTAAAGTAATGATGGACTGTTGTTTTTCTTTACTTAGCTGAGTAGTTCTTGCTATAATATGGATTATAGCATTACCAGGGTTATTCACTGTATGGCAACGCTACCTCTTCCTAACACAACTGATGGTCTCAAACACATTAAGAGGGCAAGAAATACAAGAAATTAACTCTTGATGAGACGCAGCTGTTAACTGAAAGCTGTTCCAGCTGTCTGAGAAAATGCCAAGATGTGCAAAGTTGTCACCTAAACAAGAGGTGCTTACTTTGACGAATCTAAAATCTAAAATATATTCTGGTTTGTTTAACATTTTTTTGTTTACTAAATAATTCCATATGTATTTCTTCATAGTTTGGATGACTTTAGTATTGATCTACAATGCAGACAATTTTTAAATAATGAAAAAACCCTGAAACTTTTGACTGGTACTGTATTAGTTTGTAAACAGAACCAAAGTGCACAGTTTGAGCTCTATGCTCATTCAGCCTAGAGATGAGTGCGACTACTTGACTGATGTTTAATCATTTGTGCCTTCACTAGCTGGGGGCAAAAGTACTGAACAACCGTTTGTTAATGTTGATGGCTGCGTCGCTAGCTAACTGTTATCATAGCGATCCGTTTCAGTAGCTAACTGCTGAAATTCTCAGCCTGACCTGACGGCACGTATGCCAGGACCTTGCTTGTGCACTGGTGTGCAGTCATGATGGAGCAGGAATAAGACAATCCCAAACTTTTCCCCCAAAATTGAGAGCATGAAATTATCCAAAATGTCTTGGTATGCTGAAGCATTAAGAGGTCCTTTCACTGGAACTAAAAATGAGCTCAACTCCTGAAAAACAGCCCCACACCATAATACCCCCTCCACCAATGGCACACTGCACTCACGCAAGTACCGTTATCCTGACAACTGCCAAACTCAGAGTCGGCCACTGGACTGCCAGACGGAGAAGCGTGATTGTGACTCCAGAGAACATGTCTCCACTACTCTAGAGTCCAGTGGCGGCATGCTTTATACCACTAGCATATATGTTTTTGGACTGTGGGGACCCAGAGAGAACCCACACAAGCACATGTAACATGTAAACATATAACCGTCACACAGAAAGACCTCAGGAGGTGAGTGTGCCAATCACTGCACTGCGGTGCAGGTATAGAGACCCCCCCCCCCCCCCCCCCCCCCCACCCCCACCCCCTTTTTTTCCCTTTCCTTTCCTTTCCTTTCCTCTCCTTTCCTTTCCTTTCCTTTCCTTTTGTTTTGTTTTCCCACCAGGCTATGTATATGTTTATTTCTGCTAAAATTTGGGTGATTTAACATGGAAGACTACAACCATTTTAATTCTTTTGCACATATATTTATAGGAGGTACCTCCATTTATCTATCTGTTCTTTTATCCATCTCCTCCTCTTTATCCATCCAAGCATCTCAGCTTCTAGTGCTTTGCTTGGGCTCCTTCAGTGGTTGATGGGACAGGTTATTAGTAATGTGTTTTGTGTCTCTTTGGCCTTGCTCTAGCTCTGCAGGGTCAGGGCTAACATATAGTCTGCTTATTATATATATATGCATAAATCTAACTATAAACTGACCTGACAGTGTGTGCAGTTCTTCGTGAGCGTGTTCTCCTTGGATGCTTGTGTGGTCATCTGAGAACGTACTAACACTGAAGCCGTGTAGTGTGTGTCTATGTGCACACAGTCACATAAGTGCCTCTTTGACTTTTTGTAACTAGTGTTGATGATCACTCCTGATCCTCTGATGGTGTAGTACTTACATTGTACAAGTGGCAAGTATTAACCAGACCCAAAACCTTGTGCCACTAATGGCAAAGGTTCATATTCTGATAGCATTGCCCGACTTAATGTCATGCTTTAACTGCATGTTTAACCTTCTGGTGAATAAAATAAATCCCTTGAAATCCATTTATTAATAAGAACTATTGACCAGCAGCATTGACTGAAACTCAAGAGCCTGGATCCAATAAAATCTGTTAACCTTGTGGCTGTTAGGAAGTGTGGAGTCAAACCTGAAAGAAGCAGAGAGAGAAGGATAAAAAAAATAAAAAGTATTTTTAAAAAATAGTTTCTTTTCCATTTAATTTTAGCCTTAGTACAGTTTGACACTAGCAAGCTAAACCACATCACATCAATGATTTCTTTAAAAGTGATGAAAAATGTATAAAGTTTGTATAAATTCATTAGCTGCTACATTTTTTCAGTTTTATTATTTATTATAGAGTCTTTATACTCCTAACCAGCTATAATTGTGGCCAACTGCTCTGTCATAATTCATCACACCATCCTACACTCTGTACTTCACAACCGCATTTTCTTTGTGTGTGTGTGTGTGTGTGTATTTGTGTATATTTGTGCGAGTGCAGCTCTGTCTTTCACTGCTGGTTAGGGGGCTAACACCTCTTTCAGGTTAAGTCTTTTTTTTTTTTTCCACCTCAAAAAAAAAAAAAAAAAAGAGAACGAATAGCAGCATTTTGTGTTTCCCTCCTCCCTTCTTCCTTTCCTTGCCTTTCCCCACTCATCTGTCAATGAAAGACACAGTTTTGCCACAAGGCATTGTGTGTTTAGCAGTGGTGCCAGCAACTGCCATTTGGGTGCAGGGAGGCAAGGGGATCCACCCCTTTGAACTGCTGCCAAGCCAGCCAGCTTGCACCTTCTTTAATAACTTCCCCCGAAGGCACTTCCTTCTTTTTCTCTACCTCTTCTCTCATTTTTTTCCCTTTCTCTCATTCACTCCCACCCTAGTGCTTTTTCTATTTTTTTCTATTTTTTTTTTTTAAGACTGCAGTTTTCATGGGTAAAGCTGTGATGCTGATAAGAAAGGTAAGGCTGCTTTTAATGACAGCCTGACATCAAATATGTGCAGAATACCCACACAAATGAGACTGGGGTTAAGAGCATGTGTTGACTTGGAGGGAGAGGCTTATGGAGTGTGTTTTCCAAAAATAAGATTTTGTTTTTTTGTTTTGTTTTTTTACCCAATTGTATGAGTCAATGAGTTCTTTTGTTAATTTATAAACGTGTTCAATACAAGTCCATTAAGCCACACAGTTACTCTCTAGTATGCAGTGCTTTATTCTCAAAGCATTTTGTTTGATTGGACAAATATAGATTACAAAAGGAAATATATTAAAATAAATTTTGATACACTTAAAAACTGACCCTGATCTACACCTCAGAACGCTAAAATAATAAATAAGAGGGAGAATGCACATGCAAGATTAACTTTTATTAGTGTTGTTTTGTACTCCTGTCTTACATTTAACATTAAGGTAAAATGTTAACTGTTTCTTCAAGTTATATAGCAGTCAGTTATTTATTGGTGCATCCTCAGTTTTGCCCTGTCTGACTGGGATTCTTCTTCCTTCCCTCACACGCCACCTCTGTGGGCACTGAGACGGGTTAACTCACACCATAATGGTGCTCTGTGAACTCCCAGTCTGTCAGTTCCACTGTACAACACTGTGGCCCCAGGACACACGAGCTAGAATGGAGAGTTAAAGAGAAAAAAAAAAGGGCAGAAAGACCTGGTTAAAAGTGCAGTAGGCAAGAGGTGTCACTTTAAGGGTGTGTAATACACTATGTCACCTCAATTGCGTATGGCCCATTAAAGCTATAACCTCATACACCGTGGCGTTTATTTTGTCACTAGGGATTATTTGGAACAAACGTGTGTGCTGGGAAGCCTGTGTGTGTGTGTGTGTGTGTGTGTGTGTGTGTGTGTGTGTGTGTGTGTGTGTGTGTGTGTGTGTGTGTGTGTGTTTCGTTGTATTCTGTTTGCAAGTATTGAAAAATTTATTGTTTGTGTACTGTGGCCGCTGTTGGGTATTTCTCTCTCTAAATCCATGGTCACCAATTTATTTATTTATTTTTTACATGTGCCTCCAGTGTGTGTGTGTGTGTGTGTGTGTGCGTGTGTGTGTACGTGTCTGTGTGCACATGTGTGCGCATGGTGCATGCTTTACATGATGTCAGTGGAGGTGTATTAAAGGATAAAGGTTTTTGGGGGGAGAAGGGTGGGTGGGTGGGTGGGATGTAAATACAGGCATGAGCCCCATTCCCCCCACCTACCCCCACACCCCCACCTCTACCACCACCACCACCGCGTCGCAGTTGTCCTCCTCCTTTTTCTCCTGTGTGAGGGTGAGCCAGCGAGGGGGTGACCTTGCCCGGTGTAATTAAAGTGAAACACCTTGACTTGTCACCATTGCCTGAGACAGCTTAAATCTCCCTAATGTAAATGGAGGCTGCTGCCGACGTTCTGCTAGGCATGACCGCGGAGAAGATACAAGCGCTGGTGATCCATCTCTGTACCGGTGCACACACTCATGCGCTTACACGCAAACACACATGCCCTCAGTCTTCCCCTTTTCTTTCTCTCTTTCTGACATACAGAAATGTATCCAATCCTGTTCTTTCTGTCTTTTATTAACCTCTTTCCTTCCTTCCTCTTGCACCCATTCTGGCCAATCTGCAGCTCTTATCCCATCTTGCTCTCCACAGCCTGTATTTGTTTTACATTGCACAGCACAGTGCTTAATGTTAACGCAGCAACAATGCTACTCCAAATAGTTGAGATGCTGTGATGAAAAGTGGCACAAGCCTGCAATTATTCAGACTGCAGTCACATTATTAGCCATATCAGAAAAGACATAATCTCAATAATTTTCCTGTTGTTGCAACAGTGTCTGCATTGTAATTCTTTAGAGAACACTATTGTATGTCAGAACTGTACTGCATGAAGCTTATTTGTGTTTGAAAGTTTCCCACACTGCTCTGCGGGTTGTCTGACTTTGTAGGCCACCAGATCAGGTTAATTCACTGATCTTGTTTTCTCACTGAGGGCGCACACTGCTCAAATCAACTGCCAATCTTTTTGGGAGTAGGGGTGGCTAGGGGTACAGAGATGGCAATTAGCAGTGAAATTCTGTTGACTTTGCCCTTCAATTAAAGCTCTGTAACACAGAAGTCTTGTTGACCCGTCTGTTCTGCCCTCCATTATAAGTCATGGCAACACATTGCTGAAAGATGGCCTACTAAATTCCAGGCTCATTTGCAGTTCAGGGAACCGGGGACTGCCTGAAACAAAAACAGAAGCAGGACCAGGGGCTCCTGCCAAAAAAAACAAAAAAAAAACACCCTGTCTGAATGCCACAGTGGCATGTGAAAGAATGCTATACATCCCTTGTGCCAACTTTACCAGTTGCCGATGCTCTGTGCCAGCACCTCTTCCCTCCCGTGCCCTGCCTGGTCAGTGGGCAGCGTGACAGCAGACAGACGCCCATCATGTGTCTGCACCAGGCATCGTGCCCTCTTGTCCTGACCCCTGGGGGGATGGAGCTACTGCTGCATACTCCTCCCAGGGACATCCCATGGATTTTGTGTGTTGCCGGGGAGCGGATACTGTATATCCACACACACATGCACACACACTCTGATGGGATTTGAGGAGGCCTAGTGGTTTTATGGCAGTTCCCACTCAAAAAGTGACTAATCCTGGCAGAGAGGGTTGTTTCTTTTTTTTTTTTTTTGCCCTCCAGTAATGCCTCTCCTCATTTCATCTGTCCTTTACTAGATATTTTATTAATATCACCTGTGAGCAGGTGCTGATTAAAGATACAGTCTTTAAAGTCTGATTGCCTTCCTCATTTTACAATTTTATTTTATGTGAATATAAAACTGTGAAGAAATATTAAAGAGTTTTTGAAAGAAATGAAAAGAAAGAAAGCCAGATCATATTAGTTCATCCACAAAGGCAAATCCATATTTTACCATCTTGACTTAAACTCACAGACTGAAAACACATACTGTAGCATCATAGACAAGTACAGGTTTAGACAGCATGGCAATAGAGAGACAACAAACAAGCATGCTGCTATTGTGATGGACAGCCTCCACTGTGAGGTTCAGTATGTCAATGTGTTCAACGTGTGATGCAGCAACTTCTCCAGCCGTGGGGGTCTGTTGGAAAAAAAAAAAAAAAGAGCAAGAAAGAGATCGTGGCAGAGTGAACAAGAGAATCAGAAATGAGCTCAGGTGGGTCCGACATCTGCATTCACTTCCTGTCTTTTTCAGAAGGGAGGGAGACGAGAGAAAGGAGGGGTGGTTGGGTGCATGGGGGGTTGAGGAAAACAAGTGCGAGATGAAGGCCTTTCTGGACACTACAAAGGCGCTGTACACTGGAAAAGGGCTGGGGAGCCCTCAATGGGACTGAAGAACACACAGACAAAACTTGGGAAGGAAGAAGGCATGCCTTACAATGCCACCGGGCCCCATGCTTGGTTCAAAGAGCCAGTCAGAAAAACAGAAAGAGGAAGAGAGTGAAAGACAGAATGGAAATGATGGACCTGCTGGGAAGTATGGCAGTCGTAGCAGTGGGGTGGGGTGTGGGGGACTCGTATGTATACTGGTCAAAAGGCCACCATGTTTTCTCAGCTATTCATTTGAAAACAAGCTGTGCGGCACAGGCAAGCGCAGTCAAACTGCATCTGGGTGTGGAGTGGATTTTGTCTTGGTCTTCAAAGAAAAAAAAAACCTCCCAAAAAAGAACAACTGATTCTCCATGTGTGGCCCGATGCTACAAGTCAGGAAAGAAAGCAGTGAAAAATAATAACGAGAATTGGTGGGAAAGGAAGTGAATTTGAACAGGGGATACAGGATCGATGATGTCACATCAGTGCTGCAGTGATGTAAATAATCCTGTTATAGTGGATGAACTAAACAGTGAAAGGTCTCGGACCTCTTCTTCATCCACCGATCATTTGTTTCTATGCAAGCATACAGCTACAATTTCAATAAATGTTCAGGCTGTTTTATTAATGTATAACTGACTTTTGATTCAATATCTAGCATTTGAATTTTACCAGAGTAAATGAATAATATGGATAAACTAGTCAGCCAAGGCATTTAATGTGGACACGGAGCACAAAGGGAACCAGAGTGACAGTGAGCTGTTTGTATGTCCTTGGTATGCCAGTGTCATAGTCGAGGCTTATCAGAATCTGGGGGCACAGAATGAGCAGAGGGAGGGCGAAAAGAGGGACAAAAAATGCACATGGCTTTTATTAAACTTTATCAGGAGTTACCTTAGCTCTGTCTACCTCCTGCACACTACCCCCAACCCCCTCCTCTGCTACCCTGTGACACCCTCGCTCTAATATTTAAAGAGCTCTGGGTGCGCGACTGCAGGAATCACGTTTAACTTCACCAATTTCTTATTGCCTGTCAGTCTCTCTAATTTGATCCAGCGTTGGACAGTTACTGTTTTGGACAGAAGAGTCACGGCACATATTGGCAGAGAGACTGGCAGCTAATAAAAGCCAGCTTGGTATTTACTCCCCTTTTCCTTTTATTTGTAATATATCTCAATATTGTTATTATGAATATATATGCATTTAAGCCTCACCTATCTCTCTGGGTGGCCTCTCAGTTAATAATATGTTATTGATTTCCATACTGGACTGGCTATATATCTGTTTTAATTTCAAGGCCTTATCGTTCCCTCTGTGATTCACGTGAACCCTTACTTTATTTCTTCCTTTTTTTTCTTTTCTTTTTTCCTACAGGCATTATTAAGTCTGTGTGAGAATATAGGTAACGTGTTTTTATAGACTGACTGGTTACTTTATATGACAGAGGGACAGTCATTACAGGTCCGACGTCTCCCTCGAGTCAGCCTCCGTCTTCCCTTTGACAGACTGAATCAAGGGCAAATTGGGCCGGGTAATGTGCCAAGATTTAGGTAGTGGCAAATTAAAAGAGAATTACAGAACAAAGAAGAAGAGAAAAAAGCTTAAATTAATGGTTTTAACACTTATCTTCTCTGATATTGCCTGGTTTTTTGATGCAGTAAAATTGCTTGCCTTGTAACATGATGTAAGTCATTAATAGTTCATCTAGATTCTGGACTTCCATACTGGTTAATTTCTGCAGAGGACAACAGAGACGTGGTGCCTCACACAGTGAAACCTTTGGGCAGCCTTATTGGATAGTTAGACCTCTGAGGGCACTGCCTTGCTCTAGGTCCCCTTGGCCCATCTCCTACCACTGGAATGATAAAGGGATGGAGATGAAGGAGAGGAGCACGAGGAATAGGAAGACTAGGAGGGCTCGGCGAGAAGGAAGAATAAGCAGTGCATGTATATATGCGAAATATATGCGCCATCAGCAGAAAAAGGGTCTGAGTCAGCCGTTTGCTAGGCCTTGCTGCATGCTAAAACACATAGAGGCAAAGCCCATTAAAAATGAATGCCACACTATAATCACATTCACACTTAAAATTTAATGTTGGTACATGGCGGCTGACAAAGAGAAGGCGGCATAGGGCGCGGTGATTATGACCATGTCTCCTGTACTTCCTACTTTGAGGTGATGCCTGTGCGTGGCCTCGGGAAGTACTTTTTGATTTAAGGGGAGCCAGGGGCAGGTCTTGTAGTTTAATTGTAGCAATTAGCTTAAAAGACTACATAGGTAAGACTGACATCTTTGTAGGGGAGAGAACCCTTGTTAAATAAATCTATGCACATCCCACAGTGTCATATAAAATCTTAACCGAACTTTTTTGTGCTTCTCTCTGATTCTGAGGTTCATTTCCTTCTTTTTTTTTAAACTTGCAAAAATTTTGGAGTTTTTTTCTTATTTAAATTAAGAATGTAAGCATGGACATCATATTCTGTACAAATTTAAAAGCTTTTTATTTCATTGCACTATTTGCTTCTACATGGAAGTACATGTCATATCCAATATTCTCCCTCCATTATTAATGGGAATTAAGCATGGGTATGTGTTGATAGATGCAAAGTATCCGTGGATTGCTGCTTGATTCTGTACCAGTGACAAAATTAACTCCTCTCCTCTTGCTTGTTCACTATTACTTAATCCTTAGGCAAGTTCTCTAGCAGTGGCAGTATAAAAAAGAGACAGTGGAAATGGGACAGCTGTATTAGTCCATTACCCCCCCCCCCCCCCCCCCCCCCCCCCCCCCTCCACACACACACACACACACACACACACAAACACACACACACACACACACCAACCCCAAAGCACTGACTCCTCCCTATGTTGAGAGCGCAGAGGGCCTTGGGGCCCTCATTTGGGGAGGCAGCTGAGACAATGAGTGGGTGGGTGGTGGCAGGAAGGATTGAGGGGAGGGTGGGACTCCACTCCAATTCTAGCTCAAGTGGGCTGAAGATGGCTGAGAAGTGCACTTTCTTCAAAGAAGGCAAATGAATGTTCTTCTTGCCCAAACATAATATTGTCAGAGAGGTGCACAATAGAAGCCTCTCACCAGTGTTTTCTAACTGTGTGTGCATTTACAGTATGTGTGTGTGGGGGGTGTGTGTGTGTATGATGTGTGGCCATGACAGCCCCACTTAACCTACCATCCTGCTCCACAAGAGAGTAGGAACCTCCTCCTGGTCTTCCTTCAAGGTCAGGCTGGAGTTTCTGAAAGACACTCTTCCAGTCAATTTTACCTCCTTATGCAGACAAAGGATATCTCTTTTAACCTTTTCCCCTGCTTCTCCATCCTCCCCTCAATTACAAAAACCCTGGGCATCTTCTTTTGACAATGACATGGGTCCTTGGAAAAAGAGGAAAAGACAGAAAAAATGGATAGCTCACACTTTTGAATGAATGAAAGGAGACAGTAATGCAATCTAGGCTAGTCAGAGGTTGGCTGGTTGAGTGCAGCTAGTAGTCTTCATCTTGTAGAGCTAAATGCAGATTACTTTTTGGCTCTGTCCTTTCCTTATTGTAAAATGTTGTAAAACACAAGCAACGTGCTGGCTTTCAGACCAACCCTCTTTATCAGGCTTTTCCTTTGTTTACACACCAAACCACACTGGGCAGGCCTAATGCTGCTTTAAGTACATTATTGAACATAACATTTTGGGGACTGAGATGTCTAAAGCCTGGTATGCACTGAGCAATTTGGGGCTGTACCAGACAAAAGTTGACCAGTGTGAAAGAGCTGTGGCAATATATTTTGTCATAGATCCCAAATAGTTGTCAACTAACACAAGTAGGGATGCAGCATGAAATGATATGGTAGGACGGAAATATATTTTAACCCTTTCTGAGCATTAGGAGCAGCACTTGGGGACCAACTCCAGAAATACGCCAGAGTGCTGGTTAAGAGCACATTAACAGGAAAATTAACATGGCATCTTTTTGATGTTGGAAGAAAATGAATCTCTTGGAGAAAACCTGAGTGAGCACAGCAAGAACCTGAAAACTATGTACAAACGAGGCCTGGAAAGGTCAAACCCAGGAATCTCCTCCTCTAAAGTAACAGTGGTAAGCACTGAGCCACTTTAATGCCTCATGTGAAGGATCGAGGCAACGCTGGAGCCATTGTGAAAAACAAAAACCAAAAGAAATAGAACAAATTATGATCAAATTTACAAAATATGTCTGCAATTGCAACAATAACAACAACAACAACAAAAATCTAGTTCTGTTGCAGCAGCATTTGTTTGTATGATGTATCCTCCATCTGTTTTGACTGCACCAAAGCAGATAAATAACTGGGGACCTGCAGCTGTACATCATACTCTTTAGAAGATTAACTTGATGTTGGTCTCACGTTAAGCAGACTCACAGTGCACAGCGCGGCTTCCATTAAACTTTTTGTCAGTCAGTTTGTACCTACTGCAGTTGACAGCTTTAAAGGTGCAACAAAGGTCTTTCAGTCCACCTTGTACCTTTATTTAGAACAGTATTGCACCTTAAAGAAGCTGTGTGAAATGTGCAAAGTGGCCTAGAAATAAAAAAAAGTTTTATTTAATTCAGTTTGATTTACTTATATTGCAGATCATTCTTCTAATACCAATGTACTGAAATCATATGTAAAAGTGAAAATTATGCAAAAGTCTACTATTTTGAGACAACTAGACCAGTAAAATGAATAGACAAGTGTCAAACACAGACAAAGGCGACGCTACCTATAAGAGTGAAGTTTTTCTTTATCTAGGTCACAATATGTGGAGCAATTTCAACAGATGGGCTGCAGAGTACTCCCCCAGGCGAACAGAAGTTAGTTTTTCTCTTTCTGTCTCTTACGGTTGCTCCGGTACCCCTTAGGTTGTTGCAGGCAAAGGGCACGTTAGACACCTATGCATGCATACATGAACTCTATGGACATGGAGGACATGCACAAAATGTGGCCAAAAAAGTCAGAAATATTTCTATTTTTAACAAAATGTCAACAATGCTTGCTTTGAATAAATGTACAGCCATAAAACTGCAGTTTTCCAAGTTTAATAGATTTGTATTTAATCCGAGTATTTGTACGTAATCCGAGATGTAAAAATTTCTACGAATGAGTTTTGATGAGCTATAGCACAACATTAAATTCTCTTTTTTTTGTTGAAAGTAGAAATGGAAAAGGGGAAAAGTAAACAAGAAAGAAAAATGATTAAATAACAGCGGGAAACAGGAGTAGGAAAAATTAAAAGAAAATGTTCTGGATCCTGTCTTTCAAAACTTTCTCCACAAAAATGTATACACATTCTCCACAACACACACTGTGCGCTTGGACAGAAAATGTTACAAAATATTCGGGTAAAAAACGCATTCTGGGGAAATTTGGCGTGCTGTTTGTAGGTCTGTTCATCCAACAATAGACAACAGAGAGATGGCTTTAAAAAACACACACTCTTGCAAAAGAAAGGGAAAAAAAATAAAAGCTGTGGTGCTTTTGGAATTCATAGCTATGTGTGTATGTGTATGTGTATGTGTGTGTGTGTGTGTGTGTGTGTGTGTGTGTGTGTGTGTGTGTGTGTGTGTAAGACAGCAACATAGAAAAAAAAAGGTAGAGTATGTGAGTGTAGAGGGGGTCCCATATAATGGAGAGGCTCCACCTGTTTACACTTCTTTGCCCCCAGCATTCTTCAGCGGGCCCCTTTTGAGGGCCTCATAGCTGACAGCCAGCTAACTGCTCTTTGGGAGCCCTCCACAGGGACCACAAAAAACAGCTGAAGCCTCGAAGGGCTTCCTGAAAAAAGGAGGGAGGAGTGCGTATAGGCGAGGGCATGACGAATAGGCAAGATAGAGCAAGAAAAATAGCAATAAAACTAACTAGAGAAGGCTAACAAACAGACAGTAACAACTTAAAAGAGTGTATCACTGGTGAACTACTCCCAAACAAGCCTTACTAATGAGGTCCACTATTAATAAAGAAAAGAAGTAGAGAGAAAAGCAAGAGGGGAAAGCAAAAAAGCAGGAGGGGCTGGCAGCAGACAAGGAAAAGAAAGAACGAATGGATGAATGTGCGTGAATGCAGTTTGTGTTCTGAATCATTTTATCTTTGTTTTTCCGTGACTGTACAATGACCTCTGTACAGGCTGGAATGAAAACAGTAGCAGGATAAGGATGGGGATGAGGAGAACGAGGAGGAGGTGGTGGAGGCAGAAGGGGGCGTTTGGGTACTGGGAGGCTAACAGAGTAGGCACAGGGCCTTTGTGTGCAAATTTCCCAGCAGCGCCTTACCAGTTAATTAAGGAGGTCAGTGAAAGAGGGAGAGAGAGAGGGATAGAGAGACAGAAAGAGAGGTAGAAGGTGGGGGTCAGTCCTAACGAGCTGTCCGCAGCACATGAATGAGGGGTTTGTCCTAAACTAAGCAGAGAGAGACCAAACAATGCCGGCAGCAATTAGCAACCAGTGGTGGGCAACCAAGGGCCTGTTGACTGAGCAAGCAAATGATGTGAGAAAGAAATTGGAACAGGAACATGCAGACACACATATACAGTTATAAACATCCAGGAATAAATGGGATGGAGCTAAGCAGCAGGGGGCAGGCGGCAGTGGAGAGCCACAGAATAGGCAGAGGCGGGTCATGTTGCCTTCACCTCACTGCACAGAAATGCCTTGACCCTGCTTGCTAAGTGCTTTGAATCTACAATATTGGTAGAAGGCAACAAATGCAATAGGTGATCTGTATGCTGAACTAGCACCTGATATGGTGGATAGAATCTCTGACAATCTGAACAATTTCTGAGCACAAAGCAGAACACTAGAGAGGGCATTTTTGTGTAGCAATTCCCACCTTTGAATTCAGGTAACCGATTTGTCATTACTGTTTCTTTTTTGTGGTTTGCTTCATAGGAAGTACAGTTATTTTTTTTTTTTTTTTTTTTTCAGAAAAAGTCACTCAAGTCAGCTCTCCAGCACGTCTGTTTCTGGCTCCTGCCTTTCTCCTCTCCTGTCTTTTTCCATTCTTGGCACAATGTGAAGAATCCAGTCTTTGTTTCTTTCTAATCTCAGAGGTGAAGTGGCCCTCTTGTACATCGGGCTCTAATCGCTGGCAGAGACAGTGTTCTCTAGTGGTGCTGGTCTGCAGAAAAGACCCGACATCCCTACAAAGAGAAGCAAAACTGCTGCGTTCAGGCTTTGTGTGCAAATATAAAAGCTCACAAAAGCGGGAGCCTGAGATAGTGTCAGAGTTACAATGTTTTCACTCTCCAGTTCTAGATATGGATTATATTTTTTTAATATGGGGGTTATTTGTTGGCCACTGGTGGGAAGGAGGGGAATGTGGTGGCTGTGAGAAAGGGGCGTTTGTAGACTGTGGGCTGTGAAGAAAGTAGGTTGGGGTGGTGTGGAAAGAGAGGGTTCAGTGGCTGTTAAAGATGCTTGCAACAGGGCATGAGAAATGCAAGAACCGTACTTTGTAACTGTCAGATGAGGTTCTGATCTCACTAGGCACTCAGAGAAATTGTTGATTGATCTAAGTCTTGCCTGCTTTCCAACCAGTTTGTTGGTTGCTGGGGGAAAAAAATCTGCATGTTACAACTAGATTGAATAAATCAGCCACAGTGCATTTGAGTGGTCTCTATCAGCGAATGTTATTAAACCAAATGAATTATAAATAAACATCAAAATGTAGTGTTTGCAGCATATGAAATCATTTGATTTCATACTAAAATTACAGCAGAATCTGGACTGGCTGGTGAACACCTGCCTGTATATATATGCTTTCTGAAACTAGACCTGTAACAGCCACTGAACAAGAAGTATTGAGGAATATTTCCTGAGCAATAAATTCAACTGTTTTGGTGAGAGAGGCTTCACATGCGGCTTGGTCTGGATGTATCTGCTGGTGCTGACAGATGATGATGGAGCTGCAGAAGCTGTTATTGGATGCATTTGCCATTATGAAATGATTAAGAAACAAACCATTTTGAAATAATCCACTCTTTTTTTAAGCATTAAAAACAAAAGTTGGCAGCATGTCCTAACACAGACAAGTTAGCCTACCCTTTTTAGATGATATGCCATGTTTGTTGTTGAGCTGTGACAGTAGCTGTAATCTTGAATGCACTTTGTATAATTGTTTTAAACTTTTATTCTTTTCACACTGTCTTTAAAATCCCATCTTTTGATTCTTTAATTGACTAATGAGCTTGAGATGCATTTTTTGGCATCCTCTCATTGGTGTTAATTCAAGGTTTTTCCTGGCATCGCCAAGAGGTTTTGGCCTTCCCCCAAAGGAAAATCACCAGGAATGTCATTAAAAAATATATAGTTAAACCGCTTATTCTTCTATTGACTTTTGTTTTTGAGCTTCTGGTACTTCAGGTGCTGACAATCACGCTTGTCATCATCGGAGGGAATCTCAATGCAGGGCGATATTGAGATGATATTCTGCAGCTAATCTGGTATCTCTACAGTCTGGGACTGAATTCTATCATTCAAGATGATAACACTCGCCCACACAGACGGTTTATCAGAGACTACCTATAGAATTTGGGAGTGCAGAGGATGGAATGACCTGCCTGCAGTCCTGACCTCAACCCAAATGAAAACTTGTAGGGCCTGCCTGGGCGTGCTGTTCATGCTAGCGTGCCCAGCACAACCACATTAGCTGACTTGCTGAAGAATGAGATGCCATCCCACCACAGTGTGAGACCAAGCTGATGACCAGCATGAGGAGGAAGTGCCAGGCTGTTGTGACTGTGTATGGTTCTTCCACATGCTACTGAGGCCCCTGTTTGTTAAATGAATAAATTGTTAAATTGCCAAAATGTCTTTGACTTCAATCCAATCCAATAAACAACACCAAAGAAGACTCAGTAGCAGAATAAACTGTTTGGCACTGACAGAGTGGAACTTTTTCATTGGCACAACCCACATACTCAGCTCTGCTGCTCAGCCCACAAATGCTTTTGCTTACAAAATATGGCACCATAAACAGGCTTTCCAATAGTGTAAGATTAATTGTCAAGAAACATTGTTAGAACAAAGAAATGATTGACCAAACACAAATTTCCTTACGTTTTGTGCTAAGTTGACATTTTTAGGCCTTTTCTGCAAAGGTTTGTGCTGCTAGCATTATTATTTGGGGCTTGAACCATGGAGACTGCCGTCATTGACCGTCAATGACCGTCATTCTTGTAAGGATGCACATACAGTATGTTTATGGCCCTAGAATGTATATTAGGAATATGATGACTGAAATTGCTGCTGTTAAATGAAGGACCCTGCTTAATTGCATATTTCTTTGGGCTATATTCAATAGATAGCTGTGAGGATTTTAAAATTTTAGCTTGGTGTTGATCTGTTGAGTCACTAATCAGAAATTTATGGTGGTGTTGCATTGGTTAGGGTTAGGCGAGTGCATCAATATGAATCAATCTGTCTGTTTTATTTGCTATGTCACACAGCAGTGGGGAACTACAGCATGTGCATACTATGGAATTAAGGGCCACTGAGCTGTGATATGCTGTTCACGAGTTTGCACCCAACTTTTTGGCCATCTGTAGCACACTCCAGCCACACTGATGACTTCAATTAGTTTGAAAGCAAAAGTAACACCTATGATTGTCTGATCAATGAGTTATTGATTGGGTGACAGCATCTTATCCAACCAATCAACAATTTGATCTGGAGACTGCAGTCCTTGTTCAATCTCTTAATTTTGTAGCGTGTTATGTGTACTCTTATGAAATGGTTCCGAGTAGGTATTCCCAGTTTTCATCATGCATTATGTATCAGAGTAGATGTATTATGAATGCTGTCTCCATGCATTTTCACAGCCCATTTACAGAAATTGCCCAATTCTCTCCCTCAGATATCTCTGTGCGCAGATACTGTAGATATTGCTCAAATGTGCTGCTAAACCAATCTCCAATCCATCCAATCAACAGACAAATAAATCCATTCATATTCCCACTTCTAAAATCCAGTCCCCTGTGTGCTCTAAAGCAGGAGAAAGATTCACTGGAATAAGTCCCTCTTGTCCTTCAGACCAATCCATAATGGTGCTCAGCCAGTAATCAGGGCATAGAGGTGCTGGGTGATCAGTGACAAAAGCTAGGCAGGGAGACATCAACCTGCTGGAGGAGAGTTGGGGAAGGCATGGGGTGGGGGGGGGGGTGGGGGGGGTGGGGGGGGCTGGCAGGCAGGATGAGTGTTGTGGCAATGGAGGAGGAGTAATCAGAATCCCATCCAGCCCCAGTCTCCAGAAATTGCCATGCAGATTTAAAGCCTATAAAGGAAGATCCTTGGACTGTTCGTTCTCCCCACTGCTACTTCAACTCAGCACAGGTCTCCACTCCCGTCCTGCCTCTCTTGCTCCCTTTCTCTGCAGTGCTAATTGGAGGCAGGTAGCCCCCAGATGTGGGGCCTGGGTTACGGTAACCTTGATGGTGAGATCGGCTGCTCGCCTTCATGCGGCTGGCTATTCATCAAAATGGAGGGGTGGGGTGAGTGGTGATGTGGTGCATGGCAGTAGAGGGGCAGAATATGCAGTAGGGGGAAATGAGCGTCCAAGACAGCTTCCCAAAAGGGTAACAAATCACCCTCCTTGCCCTAATCCACCAAGGGGGAAGATGATGGACCAGTGGTCACAATATGTGGCAGCAGAGATACACAGGTTTGATAAATCAAATATGGAGGCTCATCTGGAATAAAAAAAAAAAAATCAACTGGTAATACGGCTTTATATGACTTACATAAAATAGTGCATATAATTACAAGAATACAGAATGCTGCAGTAAATGCAAATTGCCATACAACACTATACAGCAAGCATCTTATCTGCAATATCCCACTGATCGATCACTGTGATTGCATTATCAATCATCCATCATTGCATTGATATCTCTGCAATACCTATAATCTCACTTGATCAGAATCATTGATCAATACTGAGGTGGGATTGATCTCGAATGTCAACTGGACTGAATGACAGTGACACTAAAATGGTACAGAGATGTAAAACATTTGAAAATGAGCCATACTGACGATTATAATGTTTGTACTAAAAATAAAAGTGGCAAATTTAAATATATTCCTGCAGAAATTGCCATGGCTGTGCAGAATATATCTTTCCTAATTTTGAATGGGAGGGAATCCCATATCTGCTGCAAAGAAATATTTCATGTGGCATATTACAACGTAATTACCCCTGATCTTGCATTTGTGATGACGGGTTTCCTCCCCATTGGAGAATACTGTGCTTGTGGCTTGTATTCATCAGGGAAAACAGGCAGCCACGGTACAGTACCACTCAGAATCTCTTCTGCATAGGACCTTAATCATCCTGGCTCAGTGTGCATGTGCATACAGGGAGATTTGTGGGAGAGAGAGCAGGTTGTGTGTGCATGTCTTGCAGTGGGTTTTGTCCAATAATTGTGTCTATTTGTGTGTTTCTGCAGAAGTGTATTCTTGCTGCTGTCTGCCTATGTGTGCATGACATAGAGACGGGAAGAGAGAGAAGGAGAGAGAAAGATTGAGAGAGAAAACCCATCCTTCCAATTCCCCCCTGAAACCCTCTACACCAATTTCCAGCCATGGGCAATCACTCACTCTGCATACACATCTACATACATAGAGGCTGATGAGATCCTTTACCATGTGACTAGAGCTCGTCATCTACTGTACGTGCCTCCTCTTTGCGCTCATATTCCAATACTACATGTCAGTGGGGGAGAAGGGGTTGGTAGGGATGATCTATACACAGTTATGACACATAGGTAATCTCCAAGAGAATCAGAGATACTCATTCCTTTGTTTCCTTTTGAATTCGAGAAGGATGCATAATTTTTGCATGCCCATTACTAGAAGAGGTGAGACGTCTTCCAGTTTTAGATGTCCTTGCACCCGGATACAGATTCTTTGGTATATCTTAGCAACTAGTGACTGATATGAATTGATGTAGGGTTGTAGACTTGGGTAGAGATTAGAGCTAAAAAAAATGTCCACCCTCAAGCTGTGATGTTAACATGGGGCACTGTGTGCTGAGAGTTCATTAGTGTAATTGCCAGAATATTACCCATTGGCATGGTCATAATGTATAGAATATTAATGCTATAAATCTCCATTCCTCTCCCATCTAGCAGGCCAACAGTATAACCAACATAATTGCATATTTATGAAAAAAATGAACTTTATGAGGAGAGGCTATAAAATGATGGTCTCTGCTGTCACTAGTCCTCCTGTATACTGCCTACCACATCTGTTTTGTTGCGCATATATATAAGCAGTGGCTGGCTTTGTCTCTAGGGAAAAATAATGTTTTGATGGAGGAAGACAGGGAATTTCCTTAGAGTTGCACAACCGGGTACCTCCATCCACCTCACCTTTCTAACAACCAGTCCTCTGTGTTTGGCTCTGCCATTGTCAGCACATAGCTTACCATCATTCTGGGGGCCAACAGAGTAGACTGATGTGTAGAAGGAGGGTCAGTAAGGCTTCTGAAATTACTGCATATTTTTTGAATAAATGATAGAATACTTTGTGTCACTGAAGGGTTTTGTGTTAGAAATTTTGCTGACCATAACTAATATCACATTCAACTAAAACACTATTCACAGAGCAGTTCCCATCCCCCAAACCACTGTCCTTTTTTTTTGTGATTTCAAAAAGCGTGCTATTCTCTGCCTTTCTGCAAAGTTTCATTAAAGTCACTTCAGTACTTTTTGTGTGTTCATGCTGACCAACTTGATTTGCTCAGTGGACTCTATTATTAATAGGCAACATATTTATACAGTTTCCTTCAAGGAAACTGAGCTATTCTGCAGAGGTCAGAGGTTTATATGTAATCGCTATCTAAATCTTTGCTCAAACACTATCTTACAAGCTTTTAACTCATCATAAACTTAAGAAGTAGTAGAAACATATACATTAAGAGATATGTAAGTGGTCCTTAGAAACTATCCATTTTTCTTTCTCTAAGTTAAAGGTTAAGGACATACACCTGTGTTTAATAAAAGGCCAAAACATTTTAAAGGGACTCTAAGTTCTTAAGGCATTTATGGTGTTCCTGTAACATTTAAAGTAGGCATTAGAAAAGGGAGGCTGAAATAGCCTATTCTTTAAGCACCCACCCATTTTTTTTCTTTCATTTATTGATCTGACCTTCTGCTGCCCAGCCACTGAAAATACCTCTGCTTTTCCTTTCCCAAACTCCCACATTTAATTTGCCAAGGAGTTATACATAAACTACACTATCTAATGCTTCAGAAAGTAGTATGAAAAATGTATTTGATAAGTTAAAAATGCTAGTTGCTTCGAAGATTACTTTTTGTTCTTAATGTTCATCAGCAGCAGAATAAGTTAAATATTGACATAACTAGCACATTTTAGTGAATATCTTTTAGAAGCTACACAGTGTTACCCACCTCTCTGTAGCTAGCTGTTCAACACGGAGGAGGAATTAGACTACAGTGGAGGATTTACCACCACTTAGTGCACAGTGGACACCCCCATCCCTTCTTCTCTCTGCATCTTCCTATATTTTCTCTTCACTCACCTCCCCCTTCTAACTCATCCTTACTTTGTACCAAATGCTGGGATAGAAACACCACCCCTGAGAGAGTTGTGGAGGCAGAGGCGAATGGGTTGGGGCAAGGGACAAAATAGGTTGTAAGGGACATTAGGTAGTGAGCAAGGGAAAGGGGTCAGAACAATATTGCTGACACGGTCAAAGTCTTTAGTGCACCATGAGAAGTAATTTTACAATGTGTCTGACCTCACACTGATCACAACTGTAATTTTCAGTTGTCCCTTTGAAATTAAATAAGTTGACGTGCTTGTACAAAACATATGGCCTTGGTACTTGGTAAAATAGCACTTGTCATATGCTGAGTCTAACTATGCAATTCATGAGCTGACTTAGTTCATGAGCACCATTATCTATGATAAATACTATCTAGTCTAATAGCGCATAAGGGATACAAGAAACAAAATGAAACAAAAAACTATGGGAAAGACAAGTGTGCTTTAATATTATAGTAGAGGAAGATTTCCATGGTTTCTTACTTACACACAAGAGTTGGTCATTTCTTGGTTGCTGTACTCAATGATACATTTGAAAGAAGAGTAAGTAAGATTGTTAGCTGAAAAGACTTCCTTAGCTAGTTTCCTTTGTTTACATCCTTACCTTACTGCTTGTCCAGTTCACACTTCCCATTTACAGAGCATGCTGTTACTTGTATACATCCCTTGACTTTTCATGCAAATTTATGTTTAAGCATACTTGTTTGTGTGTACAATGAGGAACACAAACATATAAACACGCAAGTAGGGTGGAGGGAGACCTAGAAGGGGGATTGCGGGGGGGGTGGGGTATTAGTGGTGGTGGTGGTGGTGCAAGGCGGTGACAGAAATTGAGGGGGACGGGGTGGCAGCTGCAGGCTGCTCGGTGCACTGTCAGAGCGGAATGATTAATGAATGGCGGCCCCAGCTGAGCCTAACCTTTGGAGAACCGCACAGGACATCTGCAGAACTGTCAGCGCTCTGACAAGGACAGAGCTGAACAACCAATTATTTCGCCATCACTAAGGTGGGCTGTCAGCTTAATCCTAGCCATTCACTTAGGCAAGGACAGGCAAATTTCTCCTTTACATACACACACACACATACACACCGAGCAGACCATGGTCCTGCATGGACACACACATATATACAAGGGAACAAACAGGCACGCACGGACAGGAACACATGCCTATGTGGACATGTACACAAAGCGTACTACTACACTCGCTCAATCACACACTCACATATTCACACACAAGCATGAGGTCCTGGACAAAATAGAGTTAACCCCTCCACTGCTGGTAGTGGCAACCCCATGCAGGTGACATATATTAAGGAAAGCAGGGCAAGCAGGGGAGGTTTAATGATGACAAAACAGGGCTGGTAGAAGCTGGCTAGGGTAGTGAGCTGGACATGGGTGGGGCTGCATCCTGGGGAAGGGACTATGTCTGGTACATGTTGAGAAGGAGGGTGGGAAGGTGGGAGCTAGAGAGGGAGGGGTGAACGCCCTTTTGTCTGCAAGATGCATTTACATAGTAAAATAGGAGATAATGCAGCAATATATTGAATGAATAAAATGATAATAGGAATTTCATTCTGTGTGAAAAGTTGCACTGCACTACACTGCAAAAAAAATTAAAGAAATACTTTGAAAACATATCACATCTCAATGAGAAAAAAAATCATGCTGATTTATACTGATATGGCCTGGGCAATGTGTTAGGAATCGAAGGATGCCACATCATGAAAATGATCAACTTATAGAGGACCAATTTCAAAGACACCCTAAAAATCAAAATGAAAAAATGATGGGGTACGCTAATTAATTTTGCTGAAATTTCATTGGAGCAACTCATAATGGTACTCAGTGGTTTGTATGGGCCCCGCATGCTTGTACGCATGGTCCTAATGAGACGATGGATGGTGTCCTGGGGGATCTCCTCCCAGATCTGGACCAGGGCATCACTGAGCTCCTGGACAGTCTGAGGTGCATCCTGGTGGTGTCAGATGGACCGAAATATCATGTTCCAGAGGTGTTCTATTGGATTTAGGTCAGGTGAGTGTCAGTGGGATCAATTCCTTTATCCTCCAGGAAAGGCCTGCATAGGCCAGGCATTGTTGTGCACCAGGAGGAACCTAGGACTCACTGCACCAGCGTAGGGTCTGACAATGGGTCCAGCAATTTCATCCCAATACCTAATGGCAGTCAGGGTGCTGTTGCCTAGCCTGTAGAGGTCCTGTGTGCATCCCTCCATGGATATGCTTTCCCCAGACCATCACTGATCTACCACCAAACCAGTCATACTGAATGATGTTACAGGCAGCGTAACATTCTTCACAGCTTCTCCAGACTCTTTCATCTCTGTCCTATGTACTCAGGGGGAACTTGCTCTCATGCTCTCATGGCGCCAGTGGTGGACCTGCCAGTTCTGGTATTCTTTGGCAAATGCCAGTTGGGCTCCATGGTACTAGGCAGTGGGCACAAGGCCCACTAGAGGACGTTGGGCTCTCGGGGCACCCTCATAAAGTCTGTTTCTGGTTGTTTGGTCAGAGTGGCCTGCTGGAGGTCGTTTTGTAGGGCTCTGGCAGTGATCATCCTATTCTTCTTTGCACAAAGGCGCAGATATCAGTTCTGCTGGTGGGTTAAGGACCTTCTATGGCCCTGTCCAGCTCTCCTAGAGTAACTGCCTGTCTCCTAAAATCTCCTTCATTCTCTTGAGACTGTGCAGGGAGACACAGCAAACCTCCTGGCAATGGCACATATTGACATGCCATCCTGGAGGAGTTGAATTACCTGTGCAACCTCTGTAGAGTCCAGGCATGGCCTCATGCTACCAGTAGTGACTCTGACCATAGCCAAATGCAAAACTAGTGAAAAACAGTCAAAAAAGATGAGGAGGAAAAAAAAATGTCAGTGGCCTCCACCTGTAAAACCACTCCTGTTTTGGGGGTTGTCTCATTGTTGCCCCTCTAGATCACCTGTTGTTCATTTCATTAACACCGAAGCAGCTAAAAACTGATCAACAACCCCCCCCCTGCTACCCCCAGCTGACCAAATCAATATCCCAGCAGTTTAAATGACTTGATGCTATACTCTAATTCAAAAGTGCACATTTATTTTTTTTTGAGCAATGGATTATACATTAATAAATACATTTTAAGTTTCTCTGAGTCAAAACAACTGTGGTATGGATAGCAGAGCAGATGATGAGCTAATCATTTCGCCACCACTTTTCTTTGGACTTTTCTATGATTAGAACATTAAAAACAAAGTGTATGCATTTGGAGGAGCGCCAACATTCAGTAGTCTGCACCTTCTATGAGTCTCTGTGCGTGCACATTCTTAAATTCCCCTGTGTGGATAAAAAGTATTGATTAACCTTTTAAATTATACAAAATGGATTCTGTTGCATTGAGGAAGATTAAAAAGAGTATTTGAATAAAACATGACGATTAAAATCATGGTACCTTATCATGTCATATGAAGAAAAAGTTGATGCAGTCCTAGGTACTCAAATGCTGGACCAAACTGCTCAGTTTGAGAAATTTTATGTTGTTGGAAGCACAGCATATTTTCATTAAATTTGTTCTCAGCTATAAAACTTGCCTTCATGTCTTTTCTCTACTGCGTCAAAACAGGAACTAATATTTTTCCTGTAATTAGGAATAAATAGAACATAATCATAAGCTTCACTGATAGGCCAGTAGGACTTCAGTAGTAACGGAGGTGTACGAGTATAAAATACATTTGCATTTACATTCTTCATTTATCATCTGTATCTGTGTGCGTATGTGTTTGTGTGCAGTGCTTGCCCACAGTTGGGTGTTGATGTGCCATATGAGTGACTGATTGGGATTTGATTAAGGCATTTTGGAGGTGATAAAGGATTGAGCGTGGCTACGAAGACTATTGACAGACTGCTGATGAAGCTGGGGAGGGGGAGGGGGATGGGGGAAGAGAGAGAGAGAGAGAGAGAGAGAGAAGGCAGAGGAAATTAATAAGAGGATAAAAATCAATTAACTTAAAAATTGTCCCCCATCCAGTGACCAACCACGTGTGTGTGTGTGTGTGTTTGAGAATGCACTGTATTTTGCTCAAGCTATCATGCACTTACCTACAGTAACCGCACACCACAACGCTGCTGTGTTTTGTGTCGATTGACCTCCTGCTCAAAGACAATTAAAACATAAAATGCCAAGTCAAGTCTCTTGAATCCTAAATGCCGCTTGGCTGTTGTATATTCATGAGTGAAGCACCTACTACTCGAGGACTTTGAACAGCTCAACTCATTTGACCAGGAGAATCCTAATACTGCTTTACGATTTGCAATTCAAACAATCATGTTGGCATCATCTACAACTCTGCTGTCTCCAGCGAATGCAAAACCCATTAGCTTGTTTAGCAGTACTTAGCAGTCCACAGTTTAAGTCTAGAGAGCAGCCAACACAAATTGATTTGATGAATTTTTATAATAAATATTAAAATTATTTCAGACCTAAGTGTTTGGATTTGCTATCCGGTAACACAGAGACAGCTGTGTTTGCAATGCGTGAACACTGAGATCTTAATCTCTGAGCAGTTTTAAGAGTTTATCAATGTTGCAAACTCATAAAAGCGCAGACACACACATGCATGCACACATACACACACATTCGGTCAGGGCGTATTCATTAGAAGCCTATTCCTACTAAGGGCTGTCTCTTGTCCCAGACAAACTGCAGGAGGAGGTGTCTGGGTGCTTGCTTTTAAACTGGGTTAGTGGACCAGCGAGTGCGAGAAAGAATGAGCAAGAGAGAGATAGGGCATGAGAGAGAGCACAGGGGAGAGAATTTGAGGTCTAAAACTGGGACGGGGGTACATGAGAAGAATTTTCTTCATCAATTGCAGTGGCACTCCCTACTGTGTACCCCTTTATGTGGCATGCACGACTGTGTGTGCTTTTGTGAATGTACGTGTGGCTAGACTCATGAAATGTCTATTTATCCCAGAAAAGTTTTAATGTTTTCATACTTTAACTGCACTGGCTTCCTGTAATAAATTGAATATTTGTCTTACGCTTTTCTCACTTCAGTCTCCTGCCCTCAGATGATTTAGTAACCAAATGGCTGCCCATTAACATGTGAGAATGATTGTGCAGCCTTGGGGTTGTAGTGCGGCAACCCACAGAGAGGTTTTTCACAGCACATCTCTGTGATTCTCATCTTTTCACTGTCGACAAGAGTTAAGCATCAAAGGCGAGGACTAACTATCCTCACCCTCATTCGCTCGCTCTGTCTCTTTTTGGCCTCTGGGTTCACACTGTAATTTGTTGTATCGCTCTCTCTCTCTCCCTCTCTTTCTCTTTCCTTTTCTGTCTGTTTGTCTCTGTCTCTCCCCTCATCTCTCTGAGGGCTTGTGAATGAGGAAAGGGAGGTGATGAGGTCAAAGTGAATCTTCTCCTCGCTGAGGATGATTATGTCTTAACCTGCCATTATTCAAAGCAGCAAACCCCGTGGCCATGAGCTGGCCTGCTAGCCACGTGCCGGCAGTGAAGGGAGCGACACATTGGTACTGTCACAGAGAAGGGGAGAGAAGGAGAGAAGCTGTGCAGTCAAATGCACTCCCAGGGTCAAATGTACAATGCCTGTCTATGTGTTTCATGTGACTCACTACTTCCATAGAGTCTGTTGGTTGATGGATGCTTGTCATTTTTCTAATGGCCTAGGCCCCTAATCTTAGACCCCCAAATTGATTATGGCTGTGGGTGAGATCACTGAGAGCATTAAATTTTAAAATTGCACTACAGGTTGATATAAGAGTAAGAGTGAAATGATCTTGAGCAGATCTGATGTACCACTGGTTTTCTAGGAAAGTGGTTATGCCAGTGGTTATGCCAGAGGTGTTAATTAAAATCCAGCTAATTAGAACTTAGGATTGGTTAATTGGTCAGGTTTGGTTTGTTTAGGTAATAGAAAAGCCTCAATTGTACTCTGTCTGAACAGAGCTCAAGGGTTCTCATAGAGAAAACTGTTGAGTCCTCCACCTTTATCTTTGTCCCTTCTGACTTTTCTTTAAGCCTCAGACTTGAGCTGTTGGTTCTTTCCCTTTTTCAATTAATTCTTTTAGAGGTTTGACACTATACTTTAAAACACTCTCTTAGATTGATTCATACCTGAGGCTACATGTAAAAACACCTTGCAGATACACAGGAATGCACACGCCTGGTACGAGCCTTCGCGCATTATTTGGTTTAGTGTGGGTAACTAGTAAGTCAGTGAGCACTTATCTGAAATCCTCTGGCAATGCTAACAAGCCAATATGAGGTGTGAAACACAGCTGTTTGAGTCGCAACAAATCTAATACGCATTTCATCACATCTTAAACAAGCCATCAGCAAGTCTAATGCTCTGCTTCTGTATGAGGGCTGCACTCTCTGATACATGTGCCTTCAAACCATTTTCTTAAACATCAGCACTTAGCGCATCACTTTCACACCTTAGCATGATGCATCTACTGTACCCAGTGCTGCTGATTAGTCAAAATTCCTCATCGTTGCGATTCAGATTTATAAAATCAACAATGTCCTAATTGATAACACCAACAGCTGGTGCAGTTTCTGTTGCTGGCACCTAATCTGTGTGAAAATTATGTCTTAATCAGCGATTATCAAGCGGCGTGTGCCAGAATTTTGAATGCAGCTTCATTTTTCTTCTTCTTATTTTTTAGAACAAGAAAATACACCAGAGCTGTCAGTGTCACTCACGACTGAACCAAGCGAGCCGTAGGGAATCACCCTGCGTGTCTGTCTCAGGGCTTAAGAGTTACTCTCTCATGACGCCTTACCATTTTAAACCTTATTTGGTTTGCAAAAGTGAAACTAAGCTCTTTTTTGCACCACTCTTCTTTTTTTTTTTTTTTTTCCAAGTTTAATTTTTGGATTGCATAGCTTGAGACAGAGATAAGGGGGGATAAGGGGATAACTTTGGGGGACAGTGGACAGCGGATTTCAAGTGGGGGTTGCAAGGGGAAGGGAGGAAGCAACAGAGGGAGAGGAGAAGAGCACAAGGGAGGATGAGCGAGATGGAGGTGTGGAGCCTGGAAGGGGTAGGGAGTAGGTGGTGGGAGCTGAGGTTGGGGCAATGAGACACTCCAGAGAGTTGACAGAGCTTCAAAGGGAAGTTTTCTACTTTGACTGACAGGCCCCCAGAGTGAAGGGGACCTGGCGGTAGGCGGCATGCTCCAGTCCCAGGATGCCCGGCCGTCTCCATGGCGCTCACCCTCACATCCCACCATATTCATCAGAAAGTGGGGTTGAAGTGATGGGGGTCAAGATGTATGTAAGAGCGGCCGTATATCATTTGCAGGCTTCAACCTTTCATGGTATTTTGACCTTGAAATATGAGTGTGAAAGACATTATGGCTCCTTTAAATTTATAAATGAAAATTGCAAGAAAAAGTTTGTGGTACTTTTGGATCATGAGGTTTTTGAGTTTTGATTACTCACAAATTATGGTGTCTTCGTTGAACCACGATTATAGTCAAAGACATGATGAATTAATAACACTGTTTATTGAACATGCTAGAAAAAGTGAGTGAACTCTTGAATTTAATCTCCTTTAGCACCACCAACCTCCATCAAGTGTTACCTGACTTTCATAGTGATGAGAATGGATTTTGGACCTCTGAAGAATGATTTCAGTTTATCAGTATTGCTAGCATTTCTTATTTGAACATCTTCAGGCCCTCCCACAGCGTCTCAGTTGGGTAAAGGTCAGAATTTGGCTCCAGTAACTAAATAGCCTCATTTTTACAATCCTGTTGAAAGAAGGGACGTATTATGTGATCCCCCGTGGCGGGCGGGCAGTGTCCATTTAAGTGTTCATTCAATAACTCCAGAACCGTTTGGCCTACACTTACCAAATTTCATGGATAGATAGCTTATGACCAAGGATAAGGTCAGTGTTACTAAAAACAGAAAAACTGTGTCCACTCAATAACTCAAGAGTCATTCGACCTACACTGACCAAACCCCTTGACCAAAGCAAGGTTGGGACTGTATATGGGGTCATTAGGGTCAAGGTCAAAAGTCTGGGTCATATGGTTAAAGCTTTGTTTATTGTTAAGTTTTTCATGCCCACTTCATATCTAAGAAATGGTGAAACCTTGCATGATTATTCTCCATATCAAGACATTATGCAAAGATCAACTCCTGGAGGTCAAGGCCAAAAGTCGAGGTCACATAATTATTAAATCTTTGTTTTTCATGTGGCAATGAACAGGGTTAACACAGTGCGACAGACATAATTTACCCTGATAGGCGGTGCTCTTGTTCACCCATGTTGTCGTTGATGTCGTTGCCCAACATCTAATGGACTGCTGTTCATTTCTCTTTTGAATTTATGAAAATGCAGGTCTTTAGGAATTTGTAGACACTTGAAGTCTTTATTGAGAAGAGCACACTTTGTCAGTATAGACTTTGCAAGCCTTTATCTTTATGGAGCAGCACCTCCAGAGCTCACTCTCCCAAACACATCCCCTTAAACGGAACACCTGGCTCCATGCAGCATTTGGATAAGGTATTGGTACAAAGGGTCTCATATATTTTCAGCTTGTTCTGCTTCAGTGTATTTAGTAAAGACATGAAAACTACTACTGTTTGTGTGTAATTCAGTCAGATTGTGTTTGTATATAATTGTTATTAAAAATGATGCCACATTTCCAAAACTGGCTCTTGCTGTGTATACAGTTAAATTTTTATTATTATTATTTTATTTATTTTTTTTGCTGTTAATAAATCTTGATAAACCCTTTGGTATTTGCATACGAAATTAGTCTTTTTGTATGTTAGTGTCAGGGCTGGAACAATTCACATTTTTTAAGTGATTTAGTCTCAAATTCTGTCAGCGTCCAAATGCAGTTTCTAGTTTATCATTGATTACCAGCACACTGGCTCAGTGTAATAGCTAGTCCAATACTGTGCATATTCACTCTCAAAAAATAGGAGAAATGTGCCTTTTTATATATTCACAAAAAAATATTGGACAGTGCCAAACCCTCCAAGACTGCATCTATTTAGTCTTTTTTGGGGGGACAAGATAAATGACGCCCATGTTCCAGGTCCTATAATCATGCTGATAGGTGAGAGCAGAGGGGTTGTGTTTAAAGGTGTCTTAGCAAACACTGTTAGGCCTTTGTAAACAGCAGCGCATTGATCAGTCCTCTATTTATGATCAGCATGTCTTTGCCTGCACTGGATTAGTCAACATACCGACCCATTTGTTTGCTCCACTGTAAAGTGAGCCCAATGTCAATGCCAAGGCCTAAGTGGGATAATACACACTGCGGGGCATGGGTGCACGGGAGCAAAAGACTTCCAATATTTTTCTGGTGTCATTTTTTACTTTTAAAAAATTATAATCTAATATCAAAATAGAGATTTTTCTCAGCATTCCAAAAAGTGATCAACATTAAAGTGCTTATATACTATATCCATACATACTGTAGTTTGCAGATCTTCTAAAGACCCTGAAGCCTATAACCTACTGCTAATGAATCCAAATGTACAATTTATACCCATTTAAATTTCCTCTTTTGTTTTTCCAACTTCTGTATTTAGTATCTACTATATCGAGGATGGCATTATGTCAGTGGAAACCCTAGGTTCTAGAACATAAGGCTGGTGCCACTAACAGCCTCTCATCTCTCTGAGCTCCTCAGAGGAACGGATACCACCGGTTGGCTAGGCACTGGCTCCTGTTTATAGCTGAAAAAAGAGAGAGAGTGTCAGTAATGGAGAAAAAGAAAGAGCAGGAGAGAGAGGCACTGAATTGTGGAGGGCAGCTGCATTGTATCACCCCATTTTAGCCCATTACACTGTGTATAGGGGCCTTTTTCCCCCCTCTTTTGCATGGTAATTATTTTCCAGCCCAAAGGTAGCTGCAGGCAACGTCAGCCACTGCGTCAGGGCCCACTGCATTAGCCGGCCATTGCATTATTTATTTGTGTGCGGGCAGCTGGATGGATACCCCAAATCCGCCGAGACACCGGGGCCTCTCAATGTCACCTCGTGCATTGCAGGAGGCATTCGGACTTACACTGGGAAAAAGCTCAGGCTGAGAGTGGCTGAAGGGCAAAATGGTGTCTTGGTGTTAAGGGACACATGAGTGGGAGTTGTAGTTAGGTGTGTAATATATTCAGAAATGGGTCAGAGGTTTAGAAGCTGGCCTCAGTTATGCAAGAGTCAACTGTATAGGCTTCATGGTGACATACTGGATGGCCATATTAGGGTCCTATAGGACATCATTGAGTACCAATGTAGTACTAAGTGTAAATAGAGGGCTATACAGTTCATACTGCCTAAAGGCTTTTTGCTTAGCTATGGACAGTCCTATGCAGTTTGCTACCCTGGGCTTCATAGGTAAATAGACTTGATTTAAGTATGTAGGGGCTGTTTTTATATTATGCCACTCTCCCCTGTGTATCAATAAAAGGTTATTACACCCAAATACCAGAGGACTGAGTAAGGTCACAGTATGTCAGGCTTATGTGGAGAGGTAGACATAGCTCAGTGATTGTGACGTTTGGGAGGTAATACCCTTGCGTCCCTGTACCACAGTGCACACACTACACTGCTCTGTTGGACATGAACCCCCCTGACCTGTCAGCCCCAGCCAATCGCATCGTAGCACCCAAAATGACAGCTGAACCACTGTCCCTGTCATGGCTCCTCAGTGTAGAAACACACACAAACACACAACGCACACATGCCACTACATATCCTCAACAACAGCAGTGCAACATCAACTCCCGCTGGCCCCTTGGATCTTTCTCTCTGTCTCTCTGCTTGCCAGCCAGCTCGACCGCACGAGATGCTCAGACGGCCTTGTGACATGACAGTGACATTGTACTGATGCTGCAGAGCGCCCACAATGCTGTCCACTTCACCCTGCGCTACACAACTGACTCTCTTGTCTCTCTGTAGACCCCTTAAGGGAGAAGATCCATGTTTCCTTTTCTCCCTGTTTCTCTCGCCAAGACAGAGCAGGGACACAAACACAGATACACAGCAGCTCCCTTGTTTAAATATGTTTTGATCCTTCAGTTTTATTTCTCTCTCTCTTTCTCTTTTTTTGAGTTTGAACTTAAGACTCATAGAACTCACGACTCTCTACATAGCTAGATAAATGAATTAAATGGATGGATAGAAAGATAAAGGAAAAAAGAAGGAAGATGCAGAGAAAATAAGTCAGTGATAGAGATGGTTACACTTTACTCTTTCACATATAGCTTTCCTTGTAATGGGAGCTGCCATTGCTGAAGCAACCTGGATGGACAGTGGGGGTGGGTGGTACCAGAGAACTGCAAGCTGTAGACCTCCCAATTATTTTTCTGGCTGATAAGTGCTGGTACTTGTTTAAAGCTGTAGTATGGATGAAGGAATAGGATGGTGAGAGTGAAGTGGAAGAAGAAAAGGAGGAGGAACAGTGGGGATGGGGATGTGGCTAGGGCTGGGTTTCATGGCTGACAGGTCTTGATCTGCCAGGATGGCTGGCTGTCACACTCAACTTAAAACTGGGTTTCTCCTCAGGGCTTGTACATACATATATACAAGAACACAGAACTTGCATGCACTTACACACGTCAAGTATGCATGTGGAGACAAAACAAGGTACACATGTTTACACACACACACACACACACGTTTAGATAAATGCATATACAGTATGTGGATGCTGTATGGCCTGTGTTAAATAACATGAATTTAGACATATCATGAATACACACTGCCTTAGCATTTGTTGCTGTGTTACATGCTTCTTACAAAAAATGCACAATATGTGATAGGGAAGAAACACGCTCACACATTTCCTGTTGCTGTATATTTAAGAGGCCTTTCAGTAAGTGAATGATCCTGATGTTTGAACATTTCATCAATTAGTCAGACTTTTTCAGACCTGACGGTTTTCTGGGTACTTTATTTTTGGTAAACCTATACAGTAGCATGTGAGTGTGTTTCCTTAGAAAGTCCATGTGGAAGAACGTTGACCTTTTCTTTATAAATATGCAGTATTTTATCCAGTCTTTATTTGTAATTTTTGTGATGTGTGGTGTTATTGATACCACAGTGTCCTGGATTTGCTAAAGTGTTGAATGCCTTGCTGAACAAGGAAAAAGGCTTTGTTGGCGAAGAGGAAGCCAAACGAGTAATCGATGTCTCCATTCACATGTGTGTAGAATGAGCATCGGCAGCTGCATTTGGTTGAAAGGCTGGGTGCTGCCACTTACTGCCGTTCTTTCTGAGCAAGAAGAGAGCTGCAACGAGCAGGAAGTGAAGACCGAGAGCACTGAGCTGCTGGATTCTCATGTGCCCGTAGAAGGCGATCTTTGTGTCTGTTTTGGCACTAAATGACAGGGCATGCTTATTTCCAAAATTATTTAATCACTCTTAAAAAAAAATCAGGAAGTTTGAGGACAATTCATTCCAAAATAATACTTTTCAGAAATAATTATATACTCATAAAATAATAATATCCTTCAGGTCAGAGATGCTTCACATTAGAGAATTTTTTTGAGTCAGTCACATCAAGGCAAATCATGCAACAGCAGTTCTTTAGTGTCAGCCCTTGTCTAAACAGCTGGGGTGTCAGTGTCATGACAGCCTGTAATTTGCCTCATGTTATCTTAAATGAATGCCCTAATAAGGGTTATCCAATCTCTGGTAAGTGTCATAATCTTGAACAGAATGGCTGCATTACACTGGTGTGATTGCTGTGCTTTTAATGCCTCAGTGATCACTGACATTGCTAACATGCCCCACAACCAGAAAAGATTGAGCAGAGAGGAGTTGTCTGTTTGATTTCATATCAGTCGGTTAAAAACTATCACAAGTTTCTTTCAAAAACTTTTTTTTCCCCGAGATTTCTTTTTAGATTTTTCTTGTTTCATCCTTTTATTTCTCAGTATAAAGGAGAAGGGACTGTGTGTTTATTGCAGTTCCTTCCATTGTCACTGTTGAAATTCTTTATGCTTTGCTGAAAAGAAATTTTCTTTTGCCTAACTGGGGTGCAGCTTCAGCAACTTTGCTGTGCTGCTGGAGTGGCTGGGTTTTAAATAAGTATCATTCAGGGATTCTTCGACATGTATGGCCATACAGAGGGACAAATGCAAGTCCCGCTGGGTGGAAAAACCCACTAACCGTAGCATTCACCTGCAACATTTTACCTTTTTCTTTTTTGTACAGCCATTTGTATTTCTATTTATGGAAACCACTCTGGGATACTTGGTTGTACAGTTTTGAGGTCCCACTAAGGCTTTGTGCGTTCCTTCTCTCAAGCAAGAGTCGCTCCTTTTGCTTTAATTACAGTAAGTACAGCAGACCCCTCAGGCTTGTTTAAATAGATCAACCAGCAGAAGAAAGAAGAAAATGCTAATTAGCCCCATAATGTTGCTGACCACGCTTGTTCCTTAGCACTGCTGAGTTTTATTGACACAAGAAGGACAATAGGAATCTGTATTTAAATGATTTGCTCTGCCCTTGTGTTTAGGTGCAGCTGCTGCTGCGTTGACTGCTACCTACCACATGTTTTATTGAGCTGTTTGACAGACTGATATTAGACATGGCAGTATGACAGAGCCAGTGTGTTTTTGTGGACACCTGTTCTTATGTCTAAGTGTAATGAAGCCTGTGGAACTCTAGGATTAGGGTGTGTTTTACCGTTTTACATGTGTGAATATTGATAAAAGGTACACGTTTCCATTTTTGTGTATTCGTGTGTCAACTCCCCATCCGCAACTTCGGTGCAATGCAGAAAGCCTTTAATGCATTCCATGTTTCTGAGCTGAGGGGCTGCATGTGCGTGCATGTGTGTGTGTCTGTGTGTGTTTCTGTGTGAGTGAAAGAGAGAGAGAGAGAGTCAGAATCAGGATCGATACTATTGACCTGTTTACCTTGGTGCCGGGCATACAGGCCAGCTCTCCAGTTTACCACTTGAAACATTAAAACCAGACTATTAGTAATACTTTGGTTCTTCTCTTTACTGATTGGATGGCCGGCACCGGGGCAGTCCACCTAACATAACATGAACAGAGAGGGAGGGGGTAAAAAGTGGAGGGGGAGAAACGGGGGTTAAAGAAAGAGAGAGACCCTGAATCTAATCCTCCTGACTTAAAGCCATTGGGTTTTGCCCATGTCTCGCCGTTTGCCTCCAGACCTGATGTGGTCACTCAACCCTATCGAGCTGCAGGGCATTGTGGTCCGCCCGTCTCTGCCACACTCACACCCCTCCACCCTCAGGCGCTTTTGTGCTTCTGGTCGCCCACCTCCTCCCCCATCTCTCCTTTTCTCATCCTCCTCCACACCAACAAAACAGAATTTCTTTAAATGCTTAATTTTCCCCCCTTTGGCTTCCTTTTTGCAAGCGCCCTCTCACTTGTTTGTCCATCGATTTTTCATCCTTCTCCTGCCATTGCCCCCCCTCTGCCTCTTTCCCGTCCTTCTCCTCCACCTCCTTCTCTTCCTCTTGACCCCCCACCTCCCACCCCTGCTTTTCGTCTGCATTTCCCCAGTCTCTCCATTTCTCCTCTGTTGTTGATGTAAACTGATTTATTTATTTATTTAAAGCTTGTTGCCCAAGTAATTTGTGGTAGGTAATGACTTTCAGTGAATCTGCTTTGCGCTCTTTGAGTGCTTTTTTTTTTTGACCTTTGCATCATCCAGGCCGAACTCTTTGCACATCCCCTCCGTCCCATTTGCTCTCTTACCTTTTCCCCCATTTCCCTCTTTTACTATCTCACTTTCTCTCTTCCATTCTTTCCCTCACCTTTCTGCTCTTTGCCAGTGTATTTTTAATTCCCCTAGATATTGGTGGTGCATGGTACATGCACGTGTGTGTGTGCCTCTGAAGCCCACCTGAGGAGGTGATTGACACCTGGCCCTCTGCTGTGGAGAGGAGAGTTCTCACTGCTGCACCCCCCCCCCCCCCCCCCCCCCCCCCCCTCCTTGCCCATCACTCCCCTCCTTTCTCACAGCCATCGTTCTTGTGTCTGTTGGAGGACTGAAAGAAAAGTATGTCTCTGGCAGGAAGAGACATACCCCCCCCACCCACACACACACACGCACATGCACACATACACACACTTCACTCTTCATTTTGTGTTTCTTTCTTTCCTCCTATCCACCTTTTCTTTCACTTGCTCCTATCTTTTCCATTGTGGCCACAGAACATTGCTACATTAGTATTCCTCGGGGGGAACTGTTTGGGGGGGAGGGCTGTTTCCCCAGCCAGCTGGCATCCTGGAGCTGGCTGTAGAGCTGGACTGGACACTTACGGGAACAAGTAGTACTGGGTACTGGGAAGAAGGACTATAGGATGAGAGTTTGAGAAAATACTCCAGACTGTTTAACAGAACTAACCTTGTATTAATGTATATCTTAGAGTGCAGCTTACTGTATTTAATATACAGTATACTAAAAGGGGTACTATGACCCTCTCTTAATTGCAGACACAAAATTATCCTTTACATGAATGCTTTCAGCAAGGATATGTTTGATGGTGCTCACATTATTTGAAGGACAGTAAAGTAGATAGATTAATATAGCTCACAGTGTGGAAAAAAAAATAAACAGCTTACTTCTAAGTTTAGTAATCAAAAACAAAGGTTTGCACACAAGTTTCTCCTCACTTCCTATTGATGCTCACTGAGAGTGTGATGGGCAGGTGTCAGTGTGTGGAAACCAGCTGCCTTTTTCCTCCAGGAGGGGACAGTAGAGAGCAGTGTGACCACAACCATGTCCCCTTAATCGTGGAGGAGGGTAGGAGAGGAAGAATGTGGCCAGAAAGACTGTCTAACCCCACAACATCCACCAGCAACAAAAGAAAGAGTTTAGTGTAGACTGAAAAATAGGAGTGGATATCTGTTTTTTTTTTAACATAATAATAATGGGATATATGTGGCAAAAATGAGATTAATCTAATTATTTTAAAATAATATTTCTAAATTTCAAGAATGACACAAGAGTCTTCTACATACTCATACACTCTATTACTTTCCTCTGGCACAATCCAGAGGTCAGGGCAGAATTCATCTCCCTTAATCATGCAAATGAACATGACCTTGGCCGGCCTTGGCACCCGGTCACATCAGCACCCTTATCCAGCCTTGCTTTGCATCTCTGATTGTGTTAAATCATGTTTCCCTATCATCAGCAGACACTGGATGGACAGCATCCTTCTCTAAGCACATCCAGAAAGGGATAATTGCTAAGACCTTTAAAATCCTTTCAGAGAGAAACGGGAAAAATCAACATAATTCAGATGAAGGGGAATATCAGAGACATAAACTAAAGTATGCCAAGCAAAATTGGGTGGGGGTGGAAAAAAAAATGCAGGAGTTTTAAAATGGTGGGTCCTTGGCATTATTATGATGATGATGCATTTAGCCACGCAGAATGGGCCAGCTCATTGGAGGGCCCCTAAATGAAGAGACTGACCTTCAACAAGCCCCTTCTCTGTTCATTAGCCACGCGGTGCTTATCTACAATTATACTGCTGTGGAGAACATGAGGCCAGCAGGCCTGGCCAAAGTCAGTGATGTACTACAGGTGGAAAGATGAATGTCTGAATTTGACTTTTACCCTCTTACCCAAACCCACAACAAGCTCTTCTATTAAAAAAAAAAAGACTGCATATAATATCAAGTTAACTTTGTGGAATTATAACACTTTTTACGAAAGTGTGAAAACACGGGGTTGTGTGCATGCTTTGATCACATACTTGTATTAGCATGTGTATATACACACACCCATCCATGCAGTGCGAAAAGGTGCAGATTAAACTGAAATAACAAAGGTGCTTTTAGTCTAAGTAGGCACATGAACCGCTCACAGTTTTTATTGCACCTTCTTGTAGGAGGTGTAATCTTACAAGACCTTCATTAACAAAATCTGTTTTTTCGTTGGTAAACACAAATAGACCAGCCCATATTCTATTAAAATGGCTCATAGGATGTCTACATATGGGTATGACAATTGAACAGTTACTTGTGGTAAGAGCAAAGGTTTTTGATTTTGTCCATGACCTGTGGGGAAAGGTCTTGAATAATCAGGCCCCATCTTATCTTAAAGACCTCAGAGTACCATATCGCCCCAGTAGAGCACTTCGTTCTCACACTGCTGGCTTACTTGTGGTTTTTAGGATATTTAAGAGTAGAATAGGAGGCAGAGCCTTCAGCTTTCAGGCCCCTCTTCTGTGGAACCAGCTCCCAGCTTGGATTCAGGAGACAGACACCCTCTCTGTTTTTAAGATTAGGCTTAAAACTTTCCTTTATGATCAAGCTTATAGTTAGGGCTGGATCAGGTGACCCTGAACCATCCCTTAGTTATGCAGCAATAGGCCTAGGCTGTTGGGGGGGTTCCCATAATGCGCTGAGTATTTATTTTTCATTCACCTCTTTTCACTCTGTTTATACACCACTCCACATTTAATCATTAGTTATTAATCTCTGTCTCTCTTCCACAGTGTGTCTTTTGTCCTGTCTCCCTTCCCTCACCCCAACCAGTCACGGCAGATGACCGCCCCTCCATAAGCCTGGTTCTTCCAGAGGTTTCTTCCTGTTAAAAGGGAGCTTTTCCTTCCCACTGTCACCAAGTGCTTGCTCCTAGGGGGTTGTTTTAATTGTTGGGTTTTCTCTGTAATTATTGTAGGGTCTTTAGTTTACAATATAAAGCACTTTGAGGTGACTGTTGTGATTTGGTGCTATATAAATAAAATTAAATTGAATTGAACTGTCTGGCAGAACTCAATCTCACGCTGCATCACAAAGATCCCTCCACTCTTGCAATATAGATGGCAACCCTGTGTACCACTTATAACACGAGGAGCTGGAAACATTCACAGGGACATTTCCTCCAATCTCATTGTACATTCAGTATAATGACAATAAAGGCATTCTATTCTATTCTAACTAAAAATCACTTACATACTTATACAGCTAAAATTAGTATACAAATTGACAAAGTTCTGAAAGTATCAGATTTCTCCATGTGAGTGAATATAGGCCCAATGCAAGTACTGATATAGGGGCTGGGGGAGGCGTAAATAGATGAATAAAGAACAGAGAGGGGGAGAGCAAACACAGAAGGTGGTCGATAGTGTCAAAAGCAGATGACAGATCTAAAAGAATGAATATTGATCTTTAGGGGGCCTTTACTCAGGCGACCTGTGGGAGGTCAGCTTGTGTAATTAGACCGGAGGGGGTCTAACACAGAACTGGTACTGGAGAAGAAGGCTGGAGCTATAGGAAGGATGTTAGAGACATTAATTTGATGGTAAAAAAAAAAAAAAAAACATGCAAAATTTTTGGAAATTTCTGAACTTTATGGCACAACTTTGCTACTACTGTCACCTACAGTTGTTTTTCATTTCATGAATCAACTTTAAAAATGTCTCCTCCCTCTATTCTTATCAGAAAATTTCATTCCTGTAATCTGTAAGACATGTTTTTTATGTAAAGAATTTGTACTTTGCCAGTGGGTTTCTGTTGCGGTAGCTGAAGTGGTAAATGTGGGCTCAGAAAGACATGGATAAGGTGCTGTTTATTGGAACGGGCTGGCTGTGGATTAGAGTCCACATAACCCGGGGCTACAGACACTGCTCACACAGGGTACTGTTTGATGATGTCACCTAAGTGTGGAACTAAATGTCACATACACACAGAGAGCCAAAGTCTCTCTCTGCGTATGTGTATGTCTCCATACCACACTTCCAATCTAAGGAGGTATGTGCGGTGCCCAGAATCACACACCAACACACACAGGTGAACATAGATGATAAACAGACGCATAGAAAAGTTAATGCAGAAAATATATAAACACATAGACACTAACAAGCACAGGCCCATGTGCAGCCCTGCACTGACTCTCAGACATACTCACGTGCAGGTGCTGACTCTTTATCTGTCTGGCTGTGGATAAATGCAGCCAGCAGAGAGTGAGTGTGGATGTAATCCGTGTATCATTGGCTTTATCCACTGCAATAGTACTACTGATTTAGTGCTGCACAGCCATAGTACAGGGCCCCTGACACACACACACACACACACACACACACACACACACACACACACACACACACACACACACACACACACACACACACAGAGCACAGCAGACAGCGCAACATGCAGTGCGTCCACTCCACTTGTGCTGTCCTCTCTAAGGTGTTACTGCTCACTGGTTGACCCTCAGTTGAGATATACATGCACACACTGCCATGCACACATGCTTATGTACTCACAAGCAGTTGCGCGAGCACACGCGCACATCAGCAGCGCGGTTGTCACCGCTCGGGGACGTCTCATGGTAAGGTGAACTTGGGATGAACCTGCTCCAAATATAAATAACATCTCTCTCTCATCTTTCCATAGCCGCCCCTTAGCCCTTTCTACACTTGCTCTTTCTTTCTTTCTTTCTTTCTTTCTTTCTTTCTTTCTTTCTTTCTTTCTTTCTTTCTTTCTTTCTTTCTTTCTTTCTTTCTTTCTTTCTTTCTTGCTTTCTTTCTTTCTTTCTTTCTTTCTTTCTTCCTTCCCAGTTTCACTCACTCTTTTATGTGAGCGGTGATACCCATACGCATTAACACGAAGGGTTGTTGAGCACACAATACCCACTCATAAACATAGTCTCGGAAACACCTGAGGTCGTGCCTTGAAGTACCCTTGCAACATTACTGCAGTCACTTCAAAGTGACTTTCAAAAGACTTCAGATCATATTTTATTAGATGATGTCTCAGATCTTTTCTTGGCCAAAATGGCTTCTACTTCTCTTCCCTGGTTGTTTCTGCAACAGTGCATTCAGCCTACCTTTCAGCAAAGCACCCAAGAACACAGTAAAACCTAACAATGCAACATCTATCTCTAATAACCTACCTCCTCCCTGTGTTTATAGCTATTTATATTAGAGAATTCATGCCTTCCCTCTCTTTATCGCTGTTGGTCTGTATCGTCTGTCCCCTTGCTAGCACTTCCTGTTAACATACAAGGCGTTTATTGATAGGCCATTCCCATTAGTGCTGTTTACCTGTCAGGGCTCACTGCACTAATGAGAGAGCTTTGGGAAGGAAAAATGAGTGAGGATGGTTAACCGCTAATGGATGTTTACAGCCTCCCTCGGTACTACTGTGTTTGCTTCTGCCTCTGCTGGTAGCACTATCACTAGCCCCAGACCTGCTCACCAGCTAATTGGTACAGCCTGAAGAGCCAGCGTGGGCCTATTTGATTATCAAGGGATTAGGATGGGTAGAGAGAGCATAGTAAAGGAATGAGTCTGATATGTAGGAGGAAGGTTGGTGTTAGAGAATGGGGGTAGCAGTTGGGGTCGTCGGCCTAATCGATATCCAGTGGGTCAGGGGCCGAGTGCAGATATTGGAGTAGGAGCTGGAATGGAGTTTAAAGGGGTATGTTCAAGGGTTGTAACATCAGCCCTACATCAAAGGTTCTCTTAGAGCACTATTAGTGGTGGTGGTGAAGGGTAATTGTGCCATTAGTGCTGTAAGTGATAGTAAATTGGGCAGGTATAGTAAAGGAAACCACTGTGTATAGTGAAATGGCAAGTGATCTAATGTAAATCTCCAATTGGGCATCTTAATAGCTGGTGTATCCTTGAGAAAAGTGGCCATTATTGTGTCAGTATGAGAGATGAGCTTAAAATATTACAGTCTGACAAAGCAAACTTGCTCAACTCATTAAATCTGATCCCAGGAGCAGATCAAATTTCATTCAGTTTATTTGCAGTTTTTTTTTGTTTGTCATAACAGAAAGGAATTCTTTTAGAGAACATTGTTGTAAGGGCATGTTCAGAGGAGAGTTCACATTGTACCAGGTACGGTATATGGACTCTATAGTCCACAATTTCAGATTAACAAGAGGAGACCAAAATTATTGCAGAAACTTGTAAGTAACTGATTGATGGAAGGTATTTGTCTATTTATATAATGATAGGGGTAATACTGTTTCTGCTTCACTGTCCTTTTTCTTTTCTTCTGAATAGTACTGAATAGTTTCTCTTCTGAACAGATCAGATGAGAGCAGATTTTGGTTGGTTTCAGGCATGGTTCTCACATTAGCTTGTAATGCATATTTTCTACTGAATGCATTATTTTTACTTTTCCATTGTTAAGGAAGGTTGTAAGTGACTCTGGAGGAGCAAAGATCCTAACCTTTTTACTCTAATTCACTTGCATGTTCTCGTTTTCTCAATTGCTTATCAGCTTTGTTTCTTCACTAATTAAAACCACACATGAAACAAGGGGATTGTAGACAGACAAACACACACACACACACACGCACAAATGCACACACACTGAAAGAGAGAGTGACAGAAATAGTTGGAGATACAATTACCAGGCAGGCCTCCAGTGTCTCATTGGTTGTCTATTAAGAGGGGGGCCTGGCTCATTGTAATGATGGCAGAGTTTAATTACTTCCACCCGGCGCCTGTTGTAAAACATGCTGATAAATGAGCCAACAGGATGGCACATCATTATTTTTCTATAGTGCCAGGCTGCTTGTACATGATTATGAGAGTGGGAGGGAGGTTCCCATACCTGCACGAGCCTGGGAACAGCACAGGAGAAGGAAAGATGAAGATATGTGATATTATGTATAAAAATGTGCACGTTTCTTCACTCTGTGTGTTTGTGCATGTGTGTGTAAGGGCGGAAGGACTTTAGATATCTGATGGATCTGTGGAATCTGAATCAAAACACAATAATAAGCGGTTCCACCAACTCGTGCTAGTGCAATGATATCCGGCCACCCAGGATATAGATATATATTCATAGCACACAATGGGCAGTGTTATTTACAGTGAATAGGCCTACTGTTGAGAACTGTAAGTTCAGATACCACAATGCACACACTGTACATTGCTAACAAACAAATATACATATTCATACTCATTAATTCTACAAGTTTTTTAGAAGGGGGGCATGTGTAGACCCCATCTGATTAATTGTGTTCCTCCTCCACCATTATTAAATTGCTGAGGCAAATATCCCCCATACAATAAATCCCTCTTGGCCAATGATTAATCAAAAGGCACACAAACCTGAGACTGGTGGCGGGCAGGTAGAGTTACAGTGCTAAATCATCTTTATTGCTCGACGAGCAGGTTTGTGCATTTGTTCAGGGTCTGCTGCCAAGATGGAGTCTCTGATCTCTGGTCGGCCACGTCAGGGCCACACAGTCAGGCATTTTGACCTCAGCGTCATTGATTTGTCAACCTGACCAGGGCAGAAAGGTGAAGAAGATGGTAGCAGAATAGACTCTGAAGAGGCCCAGTGATTAAAAGGACTTTGCAGTCCCACTGACAAGTTTACTATAGTTATCCCCAAAACAAGAGTCAGGGACATTACGGTAAGTCATTTTATTCATATATATAGAATATAGGAGTGTGTGTGTGTGTGTGTGTGTGTGCTGTGATAATAGTGGGTTATGTAATCAGTGTGTGTAGCACCCTCCTTTTCACTACTGGTACATGGACACTTTGTCCATGAAGCAGAGATGGGAATTCTACAACACCCGGCTTTCTGAAAAACCTCAATTAACCCAGATGATTAGCTGAAGCCATGTAGCAACCCACACTAGTTTGACATTTCTCAACCAAGTTAATATTAGCATAGTGACCTGCTGTACTTCATAACAGTCCTTTGACTGGGAGATCTTTCTTGTCTTATTGACTGAAAATGACAATGTTTGTTAAATTAGGGCTTCTTTATTTCCACTGAGCACAGAAGGGCTGATGCAAATTTGGTGATTGCATAATGAGTTTTACTTTTGTTTGATTAATAGGCTGTTGGGTAGTGGTACAGCAACAGAGGCCATTGCCGTATGGTTTAACTTCACCTTATGTTAAATTCTGATTGATTCCAATGCATTTTTAATCACATACTAATTGGTGATTACACTTTTAAAACACGGCCTGTTGCTGCTCTTGAAGAATTACAGGGTTGTTGAGTGTGAAGATTGAGTTTAAAGGGCATAGTCTTCTTAGCATCCACAACTAAATGTCACAGTTGTCTGTTAATGTGTCAACCAAATCAAACATGCACAGTGGTCGAGGGGTGCTAAGTGACAGGTGACCTTGGTGGCGTGATGGAAGACTGGGCTGCTGTTTGAGCCCTCTGATCTTGGAGTGGGAAACCCAGTCTGGTCCTGTCTAGAGATGTTCCCCCCAACCAATTAGACATGAAATGGCAGTGACACTCACACCCCACTTATCAAAACTGTTTTCAAGTGTGTTCATGAATTCAAATGAAATGCATCAAACATAAAGGCGGCGACATGTGATGCTCAGACTGTATCATTTGTATCTCAGTCAACATGTGTAATACTGTTCTGGAGGTCAAAAAAAGGTTCTTTTTTTCCAAGTATAACCCTTTCAAGACATACACAACCTCTCTGACTTGTTTTCCTGCCTTGTAAGGTTTGCATAACACACACAAAAAAATTATAGATATTCTTCCTTTATTTTCTATTCTTCCCTTACCCCTAGTTACCCCTTCATGGACAGCCGTTCCCATTGGTTGAAATGGACAACCCAGACACCTGGTTGGGTTGTCTGCAAGGCATCTGACCTCCCATACACACACCTGCCCCCCTCCTACATCTATTACTGGGCCCCACAGTGTTCCATAATGTTCTGAGTAGTCAAGCATATAAATAAAGGTGAAGCAAAATGACTGCCTCTGTCTTGACAGAAGTGCTGAACCACAAAGAACACCTTGAAGGGCATGTTAACTGTCAATAGAGTTCTGTGTAAGCCCCTTCAATTAACATAAAACTAAACAGCTCCCCAGTTAGCCGCTATATAACCCTGGCGCTGTCTCCCTTTACCCATTCGCTATTTAACCCCCACAGTGTGGATACTGTCATGCAGCCTAGCCACGGAAAAGGCAGTAAACAACATCTCACCATGTACTTGCACAGAGGCAGTTACAAACATGCATACGCATAATGATATTCTACGCACACACCTTCAGACCCACATTCACTCGCAAGAAATTCAAACACACACTAGTAAAGCTTCCTCACAGTCCCTGCAAATTACAAACCCAAAGAGGCCGTGCCCACATTCTGCATGTACACACACACACACACACACACACACACACACACACACACACACACACACACACACACACACACACAAGAATGCACGCACACAAATTTGAAAAATCCCATTTACTGTGATGTTACGTGACTGAACATCGCTAGCGTAGTGTAGCTTACCCCGCTCTCCTAGGCCCATGGTAATGCTGCATGAGATTTGTGATGCAGTGGGGAGATGCATATGGAAGGCCTGTGCTCAGATCTCTCGGTCATGCACCCCATTAGGTCCTGCTGTTGATGCTGTTGCTATCAAAGCTGAAGTAAACGGCTCAGCAGTCGGCTGTATGCCTAAGCACAGAGACAGGCTAGCGATCACACTATACTGCTAGGATAGGCCTATCTATCTTGTAATTAGGATGTGTTAGTAGGCTACAGGGAGGTAACTTCAGGCTCACAAACAACAAAGGAAGTACTCTGGTGTGCAAGATCAGCCTGATTTGGATTCTGCTATGTCCTCCCAAGTATACCTTTGCTGTGTACAAACTGAGCATGATGTACTGGGTGATTTTAAACTAATGGTGCATTCCTTATAGGATTTCAACTGTAGTAAAGTATTTCATCATGCAAATTCCCAGACTGCATAGAATCAAAGCCAATCTAAAGAGGATAATTTGCCCTAAAGACAAACAGAATGATGAAAATGCCCAGAGTGAATGGGCTAGAAGATTCAACCCTCTACGTGTTGAATAGCCCCTAATGTGTTTGGGTTTTGAGATAACATGCAACAAATACCCACATTCTTCTGCTCATCACAAAAAAACCAATGGCAGCTTTCACATTTGCTTCCCGTCACCGGTGATTCCTGGGGAGGCGTTATTTGTGCAGCACATAACAGTGCTGCTCTGTTGTAATTGTCTAGGTTTTGCAAAAGGCCACTCATCTTTCATTCCCCTGCCAACACACATACATATTTGTGGAGGTGAAACTAACATGCTTAGTTGTTGTCTTCCTGCTTTGCTATTCTTCAGGGAGACTTAGTTCTGGTGTGGATTTGCTCCCTTTGCGCCCGGAGCACTACGCCTGTGTCTCAGGGAGAGGGATGGCATCAGCTGGCATTGGATGGCACCAGTTCAAACCTTGGTTTCTTTTCTGTGGGCGCTCCTGTTCAGCAAAGTAAATTGCTGGGGGAGGCTGCTATCTACCTTCCTTCCTTTATTTCTTTTTCCCTTTTTTGATTTTCTTTAATTCCATTCTTTATCCCCACCCTGTGTCTGTGCCTCATCCCTGCTCACATATCTCCCTTCTCACTGTACTTAGAATGTTACTGAAAAGAACAACAGATATAGAGAAGTGTGGTTGGATAAAGAAAAAGAAATTTAAAATAAGTTTATTTAGACCAAAAAAAAAATATATATATATATATATATCAGATTTAGGTCAAAGAAGTAAAGGGAGATGTGAAAGATGATACCAAAGTAGGACAGTGTTCACCACAGTTGAATGTGACCAAGAGGTGTCTGTGAGTGACAAAAGGTTGCTCATCCTATTGCTACCCAGCCTTATCCCTTTAGTGTAGCACATTGGTTTTAGGTTTGCGGAAAGACTCTGCCGTGAAATTCTGCTAAGCATGGTTGGGAGCCGCGGAACATGGAACAGGGATGAGCCGGGATTAGGGAGGCCCAAAGCCCTCCCTTCATCTATGCCTTGTAGGGCGTCTGTGATCTGGATGGTGCTCAGTAGGCGCCACATGCTTGTCAATGTCCACTGACGGCAGTCACAACAAATCGCGGTCTGCGCGGCAACATGGCCACACGCCACCTCCATAAATCCCCTGCTCTCCCACCGTGCCACACGTCTATACACCTCTGTCCACCGAGCTCCCTCCCTCCTCACCCTCTATTGCCAATCCCTCTCTTTATCTCCCCTCTTGTTTCCCTCTCCACATGGCAATGTGTTCTCACTGTGATCTCATCACGTCTCAAACCGCACTAGGCCACTTACTCTCGTATATGAGCCTGGATGTGTTGGGTATTTACAGGAGTTTCAGTGTTTGCTTGTATGTCCATGTCAGGCTCGGCCTAATGCAGTGCATGGGTGTGAATTTATTGTCTGAGCTCACCCTTTGTGTGCTACATCTGTATGCACTGATGCACTGATGACTGTGCATGTCAAGGGCCCATATGTTGTCCTTACTGAGTTATCCTCATTGTCTCCTGTTTTTGTCCTGTCCTTAAGACCGGCCATACTTGCACATGCCTTTCATCTGCAGTCAATACTTATTGAGCTTTTCATGAAAGGGAAATGACAGCTAGTTCATAACTTCAAAGGCTGATCGATATGTACCTGCACGGGCTCAACTCATTCCTGAATCACTCGACTCTGGAAAAACTCCTCCCTGAGAACGACCTTCCCAAGCACAGAGTACCTCAGTGAAAATATAACTATAATTAACTTGGAAAAAATTTCAAACACATTATTTGAAGCTGTACAATGTACTCTTTGGGTGTTAGTTATACCTGAACCTTTCATATGTGACACAAAAGTGCAAAGACTGTGAGACATTTGAATCCAGATTCATGTGTTGTAAATTTGTGCTTGAATGTTCAATCTGATAAGGGTACATTAACAGATGTCATGGATTTACAAGGTTGTCTGCCTGACTGGTGCATGTTTTTTTAATAGACATGAAAGAAATGAGCCGCAATCACACGTTACATGGTACTGGTGTAGCAGGTAAACTGTTTGATCCTGTAAATCCATTGTGAGTCAGGAAGTACTGACTTATACATTAACATTAAGCTATTTTTTAAAATTTTATTGGCTTGTGCACATTTACTTTATAATATACATGAAATCATTAAAAAATATATTTTACATGTTTATTGTATTTTGTGTAATTCTGTGAATCGCTACATTTTTGCTGTAGGTATGTCATTGTTAATAGCTTGGTGTCTCAGAGGTGCGGTGCAGTCACAACAAAGCCTGCAGCCTTCAAAAAAACACACACACTTGTCCCCTGAGTCCAGGGATGTCGACACAGAAGACAGAGGAGTCTTTGAGGGCCTAACTAAGAAAGCTCAGGGCCAGGAGAGGGGAAAAAAAAACTAAGGTGGAGGGGGGAATAAATGATAAATATCTTTGCTTACTTTTTTCAAACATGAGGGGAAAAAAATCGGAGCTTGAAATGCTGAACTTTGTCTAGGTCCGGTTGCGACCAGCCAGCAGGCAGCTGTGGCACCAATGCTTTGCTATGTATCTCTGACTCTCTCTCCCTCTTTCTGATGCTTTCTCCCTCGACCTCCCGTTCAAAGCAAAGTTGGCTCCTTATTTATGTGCAAATTTGCTCTTAGGCCCTACGAGGGTGGTGCGCATGCTGAATCTCTCCTTTCTGGGCTTTAGCAGATTATCCCGCTGCTCCCTTTGGTCCCTGTCGCCCTAAGCCCAGCTGCCCCGACCTTTTGTCATTGAGACTTTCTCTTCTCGCCTTGGTGTCTTTCTTTACCTCTCCTCCCTCCCCCTTCCATCATCCTTCTGTACACTTCCCCCATGCCGCAAGGCCTGAACTCTCCTATCCTTCTCTAGACGCCACAGCCACCACCCCCGCAACTCCTCCTCATCTTCCTCCTTCCCCCTCCTTCTTCACCTCGTCCCTTGCCTCTCTCCTCCAGCTCCTGCCTCCCTCCTTCACTCCCTCTCAAAGGGCCATTATATCGCTCTCTTCATGGACAAAGGACCCTGGAGAGACAGAGGGATGGGGGAGGGAGAGAGAAGTAACATGACTGGTGGTTTGCTGCTCTCTCGTTCCTAATCGATGAAAGTGGCCCACGTGGAGCTCTGAAGGCTAATCGATAGTCTTTTTTCCCCTTTTTTTTCAATTTTTTTCTTGACCGTCCGATTTGTTGCTGACTCTGACAAAACATGATGGCAGAGCAAAATAAGTGGGGGAGGGGCATGTTTGGAAAGGGACACCCCCTGATCCCTTCCCTTTTTGGGTGGTTCCAGAGGATTGGTGTATGCTGAATATGTGTTTGAAGGTGTCAGTCTGCACAGAGCAAGTTTGTGCATGTGTAGGAAGGGGGTGAGTGGTAGAACAGAGGGTGCATGGACAAAATAGTCGATAAAAAAACAGAGAATGAAATCAAAAATGTGACCTCTGCTGACCCCATCTCTATCCCTACACCGGCCTCACATCACATCCCACCCGCTCCACACATTTGCCCCCTTTCTCTTTTTGGTTGCCTCCCTGCCGGGTTAGGTTGCTGAGCAAACAGAAGGCAAAGAGTCGACTCCTTCTCTGCCTCAGCTTGCCGTATGAGCGCATAGACGGATTTGGGAAGCCTCTGTCTGTTAAGCCACTTCATTGTATTCTTCTCCATCTTCCTTCTCTCACCTTTCCCCCCTCACTTTCTTTTGCTGGTCTCATACTGTCTACATCTGGCCCATGGCTACAGCTCCTTAATATAAAAGTGGTGTTGTCGTGTTAAAAAGTAAAAGAATTATATGACAAAAAATATTTTATATGGGAGATTGGCTGTTTTTTTTCTTTTGTTGGAGCAGTGCTATTGTCATTTCATTAAACACCCATAAAATCTGCAAAAAAGACACGATAGTTAGAATGTACATAATTTACTCTCTTGGAGGTTTTCAAAAGCTTTTGTGGACATAGGTGTGCAGCATCTTTGTCTCTAAATTAGTGACAGGTTCTTTCTGCTCACGTCTTAACATCTGACGACCTTAATTTAGACCTAAGAATTAACCAAGCAACAAGATGCAGTGTGCAGGTGTTTTCACTCTGCCTGTCACTCTTTACGAGTCTGTAACGTAATAATAATGTGCGCGCACACATGAAAAACTAAAGCAAATTTGTTTGACTTTTGTGTAACTGTCAGATTTTCCAAATAACAGGATTTCTTCCTTCCTACTGACCACTGAATATTTACAGCGACATGGATTCAAAGCACAGAGTGAGAAATAAAGTACATGTATGAAGACAGGCTGAATTCACTATGTTGACAGTTAGACCACAGCTTCACGGGGTTGCTGCAAGCAGAAAATGACAGCGATCCGTCAGTGAACAATTACTATTTAATCGACTTTTCAGTAACTGATGTCTTAAAACAATTAGTCTTGGTTCACAAATACTCCTTTGCAGGGTTTTATTCATTTTTTTTATTTTATTTTAATCTTAGATAAATGAATATACACAGTGAAAGGAAGGGGATGATTAAATTAAAATCAAGTGAGGTAAAATGGATTTAGAGTAAACGTGTTTTCTCGGTCAGAGACCCGCACTTGCACACATACGCATTACACATAAAGCACAGCATCTCTAGGACCTTGTGCCTCCCTCCTCATTGCTTTACTCACCTGTCTAACTGGATATTTAACAGCTTTTTCCCTTCCCTATCACCCTCCCAACACCAGCAGAGAAAAACAATTACCCTCAACTCTGCCACTAAAATGACAATGCGACATCCTCTTCTCTTTACACCATCTGACTGTTAACCATATGTGGTAATTACCTTTCTGCAGCATCTTCACAGTCACTTTATTAGTCTCCTAACAAGGCTTTTAAAAATATAAATAGCAGCCAATGAAATGGAAATTAACCTTGCAAATAAGTATAAATGACCAAGAGATAAGGCTATTGACAGGTACTGTCAGAGTGAAGGAGGGAGAGAAGGGGGGAGAGATGGGGATAAAAGAGGGAAAAAGCAGATGGAGAAACATGCAGGGAATGGTGGGAGATGATGCAGCCCATAGGCAAACTGCTCCCATGGGCCATTGTTTGTTGTGTCTGCGTTCGACTATTGTTTCGGCCCCTATTAACCTCTTGGCCCGCTGCGCAAGAGCGGGAAGGGATGGGCGGATTCAAAATGACAGACATGGCCCAATGACATGGGAGGTGAGGAGTGGTTTTAACAGGGGCTTAGGGGCATTGGGGACTCAGCTGTCTGGCTAAATAAGGAGGGGAGGTGGAATGGGAGATAGTGTTTCTGTGTGTTTTTAGACGAAACAGGGGGTATGAGTAGCTGACCAGAAGGGGGAGGAGTTGGTCAGCCTACGACTTAGTGCAGATAGTGTGACCTCAGACAGTGCTTATGCTTCTCTGGCCCGGGACTGTCTTTATGAACTTACAGACTGTCTTAAAGTTGCTCTAGGAAAATGCCTGTCTGCTACATTTTTGCACTTCAAACATATGTATTTTTATATTACAGTTTTACTTTCCCACCCATACTTCACCTCATGAGGACAAATACAGACATGAAAGCCTAATGTTGCTTGAAATTATGGGTTTATAAAAGTATTTGGGTACAGCACCACTCTGTAATTCTTGGTTGTGGATTCCAATTTTGTTTTTCTTGTTCTAATCTTATTAATCTGCCAACTCATAGTCCATATGCCTCTTTGTGATCTATCCTTGGCATTTTTTTACACTCTCCTGATCTCATTTTGCTGTGGTTTTTCTGTGTCTGAATCAAGAGCGTATGGAGTATAAGTATTCTGTGCAGTTCACGCAGCCTTCTTATCCTGTGAGTTAGAAATAACAGAACTTGACTTTATTCTCACAGTCACACAAAAACAGCCAGTCAGCTCAGCAACCAAAGCTGGCTATACACTTCAAAGATTTAACTGAGAACAAACAGAGAAAAACTGGCACGTACAAGACAGAAGAGTAGCTTACAGAACCTGTATTAAAATATCTTGTTACCCTTGTCTGCCACTTTATTAGGTATGCCTTGGTAGTAGTGGGTTGGATGCCCTTTTGCTTTCAGAACTACCTTAAATCTTCATGGGATAGATTCAGCAAGCTACTGGAAACATTCCAGAGATTTTGTTTCACATCGACATGTTGTCGTCACACAGTTCCTTGTCGGCTGCAAATCCATGATGGGAATCTCCCATTCCAGCACATCCCAACGGTTCTTTATTAGATTGAGATCTGGTGTCTGTGGGAGCCACTGAACTCATTGTCATGTTCAAGAAACCAGTTTGACATGATTTGATATTTGTGATGTGGTGTAGCCATCAGAAGATGGGTACACTGTGGTCATTAAGGGATGGGCATGGTCAGCAACAATACTCAGGTAGGCTGTGGCATGCAGACAATGCTCAGTTGGTACCAAGGGGCTCAAAGCATGTCAAGAAACCAGCCTGAACCATTGATACAAGACAAAATGGATCCATGCTTTTGTGTTGTTTATGCCAAATTTTGGTCCTATAATCCAAATGTTGCAGCAGAAATTGAGACTCATCAGACCCGGCAACAGATTTCCAATCTTCTGTAGTCCAATTTTGGTGGGCTTGTGTGAATTGTATCCTCAGTTTTCTGATATTAACTGACAGGAGTGGCACCCGGTGTTGTCTTCTGCGGCTGCTTCAAGAGTCACTGTGCTGTGGATTCAGAGATGCGTAATGTGTTGGACAAGAGCATTAGTTATTTGAATTACTATTGCTTTCAGCTTGACCTTTGACATTAACAAGGCAGTTCACCCAGAGAACTCATGCTCACTGGATATTTTCTTGTTTCCGTACCATTATTTGTAAATCTGAGAGATGCCTGTGCAGGGAAATAGTTTAGTAGATCAGCAGTCTCTGAAATACACAGACCAGCTCGTCTAGCACCAAAAAGCATGCCATGTTCAGAGTCTTTTAAATAAACCTTCTTCCACTTTGAACTTCAGCAGGTCATCTTAACCATATCTAACAGTCATGTGATTGGCTAATTAGATATTTGCATTAATGCACAGGTGAGCATGAAGTGGCTGGTGAATGCACACTCAGTTTAATACATTTTTTTTCAGGATTTATGATAACTTAAAGTTAAGACTTTTAAAGATAAGAGACTTATTCAAGGCAGCAGGGACCTTTCTCTCAGTAGTTATATTAAAAAAAAGGCAGTTTTTGTCCTGCAAAAGCCACTGTTCCCTCACCAGCTGATATATCGCTCCATCACTCAGAAGCTGCTTTACAAAAAAAAAATAACCTTGTCTTGCTTTACATGGGGACACACCATTTCCTGCTAATGAAGGATGCAGTCTCTGCCTCCACCTATGTGTTCAAGTATTGCAGGATTGTGACAAGAGGCGTGCTAACCCCTGAGAGCCATACCTATGCTGTAGTCAGGAGTGAAACGAAAGCTCTTTGCCACACATTGAGAGCCAGTGGGAAGAAGAATCTGGAGGAAGGTAGCCCTAAGAGGATGAACTGTGGGATTTAGAGTCCTGTGGGTAGGGCAGAATGCCAGATATACTAGCTGAAAGTCCTGTGGATCAGATGAAGCTGTCAAACAGGGCAGTAAGATGAGAGAGCCATGGGGAGAGGGAGCTTGGAGATGGAGGCCAGGCAGGGAAGCTCGACAGATAGCAGAGACAGAGAGCTTAGGCTGAGGATCAGGGCTGTTTTACAGGAAACTGTCAAAGGTAGGAAGAAAAAGCGAGTTGAGAGAGGGTGTGACTAGAGAATCAATGAGGTGAATGGAAAGTTCAACACAAAATAATTCCCACAAAGATTAGATTAAGAAATTCATTTAAGCTAATTTTGGGCTTAAATTATTATTATGAATGAATGCACAGGGGACAACTCTGTGGAAACAGGTCAAAGCTCCTAAAATCAGCTGCCAACTTCAACTGAAATCACTTGAGTAACAAGATATAAAGGGTCAGGCAGTGAAAATCTTAGAGTAGACTCGACAAGACATATGAGCTGTGTTTAACACGTCCTTGTATGCCGGGACTCGTTCAGGGAGCCTGGGAAAGTAGTGTTAAATTACGCAGAAGGAGGTAGTGGGACCTTGTCAGGACATGGCGTGGCGTTGTGGAGAGAAAAGCGGATGGACGTGGCACTGGTTTGTGCCCCCCGGAGTGCCCTGTCAGGCCTCATGACCACATTGTACACACACACACACACACACACACACACACACACACACACACACACACACACACACACACACACACACACACACACACACACACTACAATGGAAGAGGAGAGATTACAGGGCGAAATAGGGAAAGGGAGCCATATGCTTGTTATCGCCTTCCCCTTTAACCTCTGGAGTTTTTCACTTTTAAGACTCGCTCTGTTTCTGATTACACATTTTTGTAGTCTTGCCTGTCCTTAAAGACAGTAAAAATCATAAAACTGAAAATGATAAAATCCAGAATCCTATACATTTATCAAACTTTTGCCAGTATGTTAAACTGAGAGATGTTATCAGACTGATATTCGCCGCTCAGTTTGTGTCTCTGTGCCATACTTGTAGTTTCTAAAGTATGTACAGTAACCCGTTATTGGTGCATTTGTCATTACACATGTTTCGTCATGAGGCTGGTTTGTGTTTATAGGAGAGAAGGTGTTATTATTAAAAACCTGTGCCATTACTGTATATAGCCACCTGAGACTATCTCTACCTTCATTCCACTTTAAAAACAATGTGTTTTGTTATTCATCTTAAAATGAAAGACCATCACTTTCATCAAACATGAATGATTCTATAGCAGCTGCCACCAAACTTCACACTGAAACATATACAGCCCGACACTCTGCTGATCGATCAGCAAACCATTGATCTTACAGCTTGACACACTGTTGTACTACTCATTAGAGCAGTAGTGAACATTAACTTAAATGAAGTGTTTTCTCATTATTTACATATCACTGGGCAAAAAGCATTGAGCTATTTAAAGCAGAATTCTGACCAGATCTGGTTTGGTTGCTGTTAGCAGAGAAGCTGAGATCTGTCAGGATCATTTTGGTTAAAAACTTTTAATCCTGTTGTTGTTCTTTATTTAATTATTTGTTTTTTGGCTTGTCTAACACAATACCAGTGCTTCATCTGGTATTTCCACTGCAGTCCTGCACAAAGCTGACACGTTTGTGAAAGCTGGGAAAGTTCACATCATCCCGGTAAAGCTTTTTTTTTTTTTGCATTTAATTTGGATGCTGAGGATGTTATCCTGTACTGCAGCCTGGACTCCTAATTAGATGCATTTTTTGCATTTTAAATGTTACCCAATGCAACGTTACTTAAATTCAGACTGCATTAGAAGTATTAATGCAGTTTCCAAAATTTTAAATATATGAAAGTCCACATAAAGTGCTGTCATAATATTTCCAGGCATATAATGTGTACATGTCCTTGTTCCTTCTCTGTTGTTCTCTTCTGCCTCCATCCACAGTTTCTGTCTGTGTCTTTGTCTGCTTCAAGGTGCCACAGAATGTCATTCAGCCCTTAGTGTGATTCTCTATTGTGCCGTGTGGAGCAAAAACCTTCATGTGAAAAGTTGGTGCTTAGCTGCTGGACACAGTCAGACCTTTTGGTTGGGGTTGTTGCATTACAGCTGGTGAACGACAGCCTCTGATGTATCTGCGGCATCACTGCTGAATGAAGTATTGGAACAACAACATAAAAGTGTTTTTTTACAAGGAGGGTATGGAGCCAATTTCATTCGGCATTCAGCATATTCTGCGACACTTCAGGGGTTACAAATCGGATTAATAAACGCCTAATTATTTTGAAAGGAAATTCCTCTGGCTTTAATTGAATATTAATCACTGCTTATCGTTGTCTTTTAGTCTCACTTAATTACCATGCTTTTTTGCTTTTTGCCTTTTTTTTTTGTCTGTTCTCTAGGATGTGCACAGATAAAATGGTTAGTAATGGCATGGCTGAGTCACAGCTTTTATTTTTAATATGCTCCATTATCCATGTTTTTCATCCACCCAAACCCAGTTTTATAGTGAATGAGACCTTGAATGTTTTTGCTATGCTATACATTAAAGCATTTTCAAACATAATATAGAAAAACAGTATGGAAGAAATATTTCTTCTGTAAATGAAAACATTGTGGATGCTGAAAACTGTAATTTAATATAAATTATAGATAGTGCTTGTGTAAAAGTGTGTATAAATACTGTATTTACTTTATAGTTTTACTAAAGCACTCTACTTCAAGGTTTCAGGTGTCATTTCATTGAATGAGTTTAGCAAGATAAATTTAATCAAAAGACAAATCAACCTCCAACGCCATCTCCAAAAAAGTTGGAAAGCTTTGAAAAATGTAAATAAAAACAGAATGTAATGATATGCAAATAATTTAAAGCCTGTATTAAATAGAAAATACTACAAAGACAGTATATTCAATGTTAAAAGTTGTTCAAAATGTTATTATTTTTTAAAGTAAATGTGAGCGGAAGAAAATGGATGGATGGAAATGCTCATGTTCATCACATTTGATGCAAGCAACATGTTGGGACAGAGGAAGTTTGCATCACCATTTTTTTTCTACTATAAATGTTTCTGAGGAGGAACTGAAGAGTTAAAATTGCAGTTTTTTTTTTCTATTCTTGCTATATATTGGATTTGAGTTGCAGTTTTTCATGATTTCAGGCAGTCTTTGTCATATTATCTTTTTTTTTTTTTTAAATAATGCACGGTGTTATATTTGGGCTGGGCTGCAGGCTGGGCCACTTCAGTCACTCTTTTACAACAGAGCTATGCTGTTGTTTTCATTGTATAATGCGGTCTTGCATCTTTTGCTGAAATAAGCAATCCTTTTCCAGAAAAACTCGAGACAGTAGCATTATGTGAATTTCCAGTGCTTGTTGTCTTAACTTCACTGGCTGCAAATATTGTTTAAAACTGTGTCCAAATATGTTTTACTGAACAGTTTCTGATGCATAAGCTGCAAATAATGCACTATTTTGAAATCTGCTCTCTGCACGTTAATCCAGAAGTTTTGAAATTTTAGAAAATTAATTAAAAAAAAAAAAAAAATTAAAATTTGAACTTTAACCTGATTTTTGCATTTCACATGTTTCCACAAAACCCATATATAGCCTTCAGTATTGTTAATTTATTAACAGATTTGCAGCTTATGTATGCCATGTGCAAACTATGTTGGCTTTTAAAATATGAAGGTTTATTTCCTCTTTAACCCAGAGAATGAAGTCTGTGTTTGAAAAAATCAAAACATAAAAAAAACAAGACAGTTCCACAGACAGTGGTAACTTTTGTGGATCTTTTTTATTCACTGGTTAGGCATAACATCGTGACCATCTGCCTTATATTGTGGTCCCCCTTTTTGCTGCCAAAACATCCCTGACCTGTCGAGAAGGGGGCCTACATGGATCAGACTTGTCTGTCTAGCACATCCCACAGGTGCTCGATTGGACTGAGATCCAAGCAATTTGGATGCCAAGTCAACTCAAACTCATTGTTGTGTCCTTCATATCATTCCTAAATTATTTTTGCTTTGTGTCAGGGTGCATTATCCTGCTAAAACAGTGCTTGCTCATAGGGGGTTGTTTTGATTGTTGGGATTTTTCTGTAGGGTATTTACCTTACAATATAAAGTGCCTTGAGGCAACTGTTTGCTGTGATTTGGCACAATATAAATAAAATTGAATTGAGAAAATGGAATTGAATTGACTGGCCTGCGGCTATGCAGCTCCATAAGGAACAAAGTGTGATTCACTGTGTTTTCTGACACCTTTCTATCAGAACCAGCATTAACCTTTTTGGCAACTGAGCTGCCGTAGTTTGTCTGTTGGACCAGACCACACGGGCCAGCCTTCGCTCCCCACATGCACCAGTGAGTCTTGGCTGCCCATGACCCCTGTCACTGGTTCACCACTATTCCTTCCTTGGATCACTTTTGATAGATACTGACCACTGCAGACTGGGAACACCTCACAAGAGCTGCAGCTTTGGATATGCTTTGATCCAGTCGTCTAGCCATCACAATTTGGCCCTTGTCAAACTCACTCAAATCCTAATGCTTGCCCAGTTTTCCTACTTCTAACACATCAACTTTGAGGATAAAATAGGTGCCATGATGAAGAGGTAATTGGTGTTATTCACTTCACCTCTCAGTGGTCATAATGTTATGCGTAATCAGAGTATATGATAGTTTTAAATTTCATTTGTTTATGCGAAGTGCTGCCGAGGGACTCACTCTATTGGTTATTGTCCCCTTTTGTTTCTTTATAATATTACACATTTTTCCTGACATGTGTTGCAGGCATCAAATTGAAATGAGTATTTTATTTAAAGAAATAAAAAAAATTCTCTATTTCAACATATATAATTTAAGTACCATTTTCAATTAAATATAGGATTTAAACAGTTTAAAAATCATTGCTTTTCATGTTGCTTTTATTTACATTTTACACAGTAACCTATCTGTTTTGCAAACGGGGATGTAAATGAGTTACATTTATTTAGAGTTAGATTACCCAGAAAGAGTCACTTTTTCTTTTGGTTCCCATCCATTACCTGTGGCTACACAAAGAGATGGACATTTTTGCCCTCCTATCACGTGTGGAAACTGAGGCATTTGTCTCCAGGGCACTGACTGACCACACGTACAAATCTTTGCTGTGTCCAACCCGAATCTCCCCTGACGTGTCGCTCCAGCGCCCAGGGAGTATAATTTAACCTGATTGGCTAGCTCTGCTGGAAGGCATGATTCTGGCCTGTCCAACACCGTACATCACTGTGGCCTAGGGGCACTGAGGAAAAGGGGGAGTAGGATTTTAGTCTGGTCCAGTTAACACCGGTGATTTAGATGAAGGAAAAGTCCATTGCTTGTATGGTTTTTGGGAGCAAGAATTCTGGCTACTATATTGTATTTTTTTTTTTTACAGTTAGCACTTGGGGGATTTTCTGTTTCAAATCCATGTTCTCCACTTCCTTGTGTCTTGTTTTCTCACACAGTTTCCTCCTTTTAACACTTCACATGCTCTCATACGAATATGCGCAAACGGTGTGCAATCTAGCATGTGCTCTTCTTTTGTTTCTCGATTGTGACACACAGTGCTTTGGGCCAAACTGGAGGAGCATGAAGGATGCTTAGCCTGATTCTGTCTTTCTCAGTGCCCCTGGATGCCCTGCAGGCCAGAGGAGATGGCCTGGGAAACTTCGCCATGTGCCTTGCTTACATCATGTATGACAAGTCTAGAACTGCCCTCCCTGTCTGTCACTGTGAAAATAGATAAGTCAACTTGCTTTATGTTTGCTACTGTTCTCCAGGGTTTGAGTAATATTATTATATCAAAACCAGACAACCAGGAGTGCTTATTATTTCACTAATACATTGCATTATCCAGTTTTGTTTAGTTTTTTTCAGGACCAAAAACCATCTTTAAACCATTTTGTATATGTATTCTGTGTGTGTGTGTGTGTGTGTGTGTGTGTGTGTGTGTATATATATATATATATATATATATATATATATATATATATATATATTAGGGGTGGGACTTTAACGCGTTAATTTCGATTAATTAATTATGGGGAAATTAACGCGTTAAAAATTTTAACGCATTTTAATTGCACTTTGCACCGTGGAACGTTTCTCAGTGCACGAGTTCCCGGCATACAGATTATATCGACGCACAATGTCCAAATTAGGGGCCGCATCCTGCGAAGGACCCGGCCCACGTCTTTCGCAGCCCACGAACACCACAAAGGCCGGAAGTGAGCAGCTAGCCTTCATATCAGCTGCCGTCGCCTCTGCGTAGCTCATGTCGCCTAGCAACCGTGAGTGTGAAGCACAGCTGTGTAAAAGCAGCTGTTAAACAGAGAACGAACTTTTTCTCCTTTTTGTGGTTTAATTTTAAGTCTTTAATTCAAAATAAGCTGTTAAAACAAGCATAACACATTTCAACATCAAGGAATACAGCTGAGAGAATGATTAATTTCCAACTATAACAAGTGAGACATTAATGTAGAATAAAACTATCCAGTTATGATGCTTAACTTTAATTTCAGGAGTTTGCTTATCACAGGAGCACTTCCACCCTTCATTGGTCTGTGTAGTAGACTGGTGGGAAAATAAACAAAATTTTGAAGTTTAAGCTTATGTATATTGATTCATTCATCAACTAAACTTAAATTAATATTTATCATGTCAAATATTGAAATGCGATTAAAATGCGATTAATTTCGATTAATTAATTACAAAGCTTGTAATTAATTCGATTAATTTTTTTAATCGAGTCCCACCCCTAATATATATATATATATATATATATATATATATATATATAGACTGAATAATCCTATCCACAAATGCAAGCTAAGTGATAAGAAAAGGGCTGGCAACGAGTGCAAAAGGAAGCTGATTAATGAACTGCTTTTCCTATGCCACAGCCTGGCACGATGCATCCATTGGGAGGGTATTGCCAACTGTTTCTTTTTTTTTTTTTTCCTGTCCTGCAGAGAGAGTAAGAGTACCAGACTTCACTGTAATAACAGCAGCAAACTGCGCTCTCTACAAATGAGCTATGCCACCCACCTTTCCTTTACCATAACATCTTCAAAGTAGAGGTAAGGTGGTGGTTATCGTTGTGAGGGGAGATGTAGAGCGCAGCCGATTATCCTCTAATTAACGTTGATACCTCCCCCATGGACAATGTCCCATCTCATCAGTGGGCTGCTGCGTCTTAATGTTAGGTGCTAACTGCCTCTTTCGCATATGTCAGTCCTCGTTAAGGGACTACGGCATGCTGTAATGTCCTTCTGTTTAATGGCTTGTAAAAAGATGGTTAACCCTCGCTATTAAGCTTTTCTCCTTTTCTCTTCTGGGTGCCACAGCGAGATGACAGATACTGTATGATCGAGCACTCTTTAGGGGAGTTTAATTGCAGGCAGAGAGTACCTGCAAATGAGGATGTTGATAGAAGGTAAATTATTGGCCCCTTAGCCATAAGTATACCACAGTATTAAATCAGGCAGAATCAGAATTTGGTTACAAGCAACTTGTTAGGGTGAGTGTTATTAGCAGTTAAAAATTATTAGCTGTCTGTTATTAAAGCATTTTTCATATTAGGCTGATTCATGAATAAAGTACAGTTTTACCACAGCTATTCCATAATCATGAACAATAAGACGTGAGTGCACGTGTAACTCCCTCTCCGCGAACAATTAAATGTTTTTCTTTTGAACTTCACTTCTGCATTCATTAACCAGTGCGTGTGTCTCAGAAATCTATTGCTCACTATAACTTTTACTCTTGCCATTAGTCTGTAAGGCAGTCACACGTGAACTGTCACTCCTCAGTATGCGTGTCTTCACTAGACAACAGTAAGAATTCTTCTAATGTCAAGAGTAGTGTTTCTTTTTTCTCTCAGCATCTCCTCACTCACCCTCTCCCCATCCCACCCCCACCCCCACCTCCATCTATGCATTCTTGTTGTATTATGAAAAAAGCAAACACAATTATTTTTGATTTCCCGTTTGCCTGAGCAGTACATTTGGCCCACCCCTCTCTCCCCCGACCCTCTTGATTGAGGGCTAATGAAAAAGCTGTCCTGAGCGTCGCTCCCTCCCTGTATCCATTAAGAATAATTAGACGGGAACAATTTTGATGCCTGTAACCTCGGCGAGTGTGGCTAATGGTGTTATAAATTGCTCCTTGTCCTGGGCCCTGCAAGCATTGGCGCGCGGCAGTGGGGGCGAGACGCTTAATTCAAAAGCACTCTGTCAACAGCACTGATTTGTGTGGTTAATGAGAGCGTTTAAAACAACAGGCGCAGCTCATGCATCCTAATGCTGATGGCAGGAGCAGGTTCGATAAAGAGGCTTGTCCACCATAATTAGCCACGACAAACGCCCAGGATTAAGAGACAGGGGGCCGAACACAGTGTGCCCTCTTAAAATGAGCCCCCGTTTGCTCTCGTTCTCCCTTTGCCTCTGTTTGACTGACTCTCTCCTTATATCCTCTTTAACAGCATGACTAACTGCATTTTTCTGTCATCTGTCTCTTTTGGTCAGACAAATTGAATGCCATATTTTCTTTTAGAATTCACTGTAGCTTTTCTTTCATTTTTTTTCCCCTCTATGTATAATAAATGTTTCTGAGGCAGTGGAAAGATTAAAGTCCAAGAAAGCTCTTTGGGACAGGGCCTGCTGGTAGGGATACATGTTCTGTTCTCGCAAAATGTCACCCCCCACCCCCCCCACCCCCCTTGAGTCAGCCTATTTCTCGAGTGATCTTCATTACATTTTTTTTTACTCTCTTCATTGAACTGGTCTATCTGTGTCCCTCTACCTAATTTATTCCCTTCCTTCCCTCCCTCATTCCCTCTCTCTGATCCCCATTTTGATTTTTGTCCAGTTTCTATACCTCACTGTCAGCTTTTAGAGTAGCAAAGCGGTATGATGGCTGTATGCCTGTGGGTTAAAGGCCTCAGGCTAAGATGTAGGAAAGTCAAAAAACTTTAGCAGTACCTGAAAGCTGTCCCTTTGTGGTGAATGGAAGAGTGGGAATGTTATCCTGAGATAAGAACTCAAAGAAATGGAAGGTGTACAATTTATTTTTTTTTTAATAGTCAAGGTAAAGAAGAGAAAAATAAACAAAACAGGTATAGAAACTGATGCTGGTCACAGTGACTTTGATTGCAATGAACCTGAAATTGTGTAAATTCTTATGATTGGGGTGACATTTATCCTTGCTAGTCTTGTCTCTGTCTTAAAGGGGACTTATGGGGAATATGTTTTAATCAGCTTCAGTATTCTGCAGAAGGTCTTCTAAAGGACTGTTTCTGTAATGGATGGAGAAGGAGAGAGTGACAAAGCCAGGCCCACTTTAAAAGGTGTTCAATTCCCCTGTAAATGCAGGCTGACAAGATTAATTGAGCATTGCAAATGGTAAACTCTGAAACCCACACCTCAAAAAAAATGGGAGCGCACGCACACAGATGCAGGTGTTGACACACTAATGCACATAAACACACAAAAATAAGTAAACACACTGATATATGCATACAAACACTTGCATATTGTGTTAATAAACACACATTAATGTGCATATACCTACAAGTCTGCACGCCAGTGTGTTTTCTTGCACAAGCATACAGCACACGTGCACGCATACCCCTGCTGGCCTCCCTCAGCCTACTTCGGAGTGTCTTGCCCAACACAAATGACTTGATGGGCAGTTAAATGCAGGGGTCGAGGGTTAAATGAACACCGTTGTTTATGAGGATGCGGTGTGAATCCATTTGCATTCTAATATTTGCTCTGTTCTGAAGCCACACACGCAGACACAACATACACACGGGGCCCCGTTATGGGCAAAAGGGAGGGTGTGAAAGGAGGGGAGATGACTGGTGGACGGCTTGTTTTAAAATCCCATTATCAAGTTATTTATGGAATTCATGGCCTGACAACCTCTGTGACCTTGTTTTGTTAAACATGAACCAGACACGATTCCAACACGTGGTGCTGCCTATTAGCTTTTGTTTTCAATAGCCTTAAAATGTCAGCAACTTCAATCACCCTTTGGGCAGCTTTCTACTTGTGTGTTTTGGCCCTCATCAAATGGACGCACGCCACACATATACAAACACAATCTCTCACTTTTAGGTGTGTATAAGAGTATGTATGTGTAAGCTCGCACATGCATGCGGCCACAATCACGCACACCCATAGCATGATTGCGTGGAAGCATGCATACTGTCACAGAAATATAGAAATGTACACACAAGTGTGTATTTACATGCACAAAATTCAGAATGTATAGATTCCCGCTCTCTTCAGCGATCCCAAAACAAGGCTCCAGACAGATGTCGTCCCACCCCAGACCAGACCCCATTACTCCCTGTCTGTATTTGTGTTTGTTTGGAATTTAGCCCAATCTCTATGACTAGTCATGAGCTGACCGACACACAAGGATGAAATCCATGCAAATCTCAACAACCTCTTTACCCTAATGCCCCTGTTTAAACACGGAAGGCTCTTTCATTTCCCTTCAGCTATCAGGAACACACATAAGTCAGCAACAACTCATTACGTGTAAACAAATTGAGGGATTATTCAAAGATGTTTGGCCTGTAAGGTTGTTTTCAAAATTGACTTGTTAACCGCCTTCACTTTAAGTGTAAAAAAAAAGGGTTTTATTTGTGTCTATTGTGGTTCACTGTATGTATGTGTGTTTGTTGGGTGGCTATACCAGCTGGATTCTGGCACTTCCTGACCCGTGTGTGAGACGGGTGGAGGCTGTTCCGTCTGTGCAGCCTGGGTCATAGCTGCTTTGAGACAGGCCAAAGCCTATCTCAACTGGAAATGGATGTCAAGTAATTATTAAACCCATGCACTGTTATCTTATACTACATTGCTGATTAACTTACTGTTGTATTGTATACAATGAGAATTTGTACAGTTCTACCCAAGTCACAAATGCATATGATCCTGTCTGATGTTTGCTTGATTTTATCTTATTATTATTATTATTATTATTATTATAAAAAAATACACTGGTATGTATTACCATGCAAAACAGCAAGAAAGCAGTTCAGAGCTTCTCACTGCACACTTTACTGTTAACTGTTAAATTCTATTAGCGAGTTTCTCCATTTAATCCCTCATTCCTCAGGTTGCTCCACTGTATAATTACACCATTCACTATATAAATATATTATGATTGTGCCCGTTTCAATGAAGAACAGAGATCTTACACTTTCACAATGCTCCCTGGCTCCATCATCTCTTTCTAGTTATTTGCCCACAAAACTCTGAGCAACGCCATTGGCAAAGAGCAAGTATTTGAAGAGGGCAAACGTAAAATCGAGCCACAGACTGCCCCCGTGTGTCTTGCATTATTTAACGAGGCCCCAGCTGTGAGGCATGGAAGATTAAATCCCCCACATTCTAACATATGCCAGCTAAAAGACTTTAACACCAGTGTGGGCCAGTGCCACCAGGCAGAAACCGACTAAAACAACAACGTGTAAGCAGCCCTCGTGTACTTCATGATACTTTTCTAAACACTTCAGAAGATCAAGCCTACACTGATTAACATTTAGTGATCAAATGTGGCAGCTATAGGTCTGCCACAGGCCAAACCCCACTATGCAGTGTCAATCCATTATATATTGGATAAAGAATATATTTAATGGTTTTAGAAATGAATACATTATCCTTGGGTTTTTGTGCAGCCTACAACACCAACCACACATTAACAAGTGTTTGAATGTTGATCTTAGATTTTTCCACAATTTCTCTAAGACTTACAGAGTAACTTAAAAAAAAATAATGAAAAAGAAAGTTATATTATCTAAATGCTACTTAGACATCATAATGAAGAAGCTATACCTTCTCTTAGGGTAATATGTGGTCACCAAACAAGTTTGGAACTCACAAGAGACTCCCCCCGAGTGCTTTTAAGCAAATTCTTTTTAGTGTTTAATTTGATGAATGTAGATAAAGTGTTACTGAGTTTCCTGGTAGACACCAGAGTTCAGGTTTTAGATATAACAATATCTCATTGTGTTTATTGCCAAAATAAAAAAATATAAAACAAAAGTGAATGTTAATGAATTTGAGATTGTGGAAGAGGAGAATAAAAAAGCACTGGAAAACTAAACTGTACCAAAAATTCACTCCAACATATAATAAATGAGACAAAGGTAAGGATTTATATACTGGGTGGCCATTTTGATTTCAATGGGTAACCCTCTCCGACTTGAAAAGCTTCCAGTATACTCTAGATCAATGTGAAAAACAACAAACTGCATCTGCAGGATATCCAGAATAAATCCAATATATTTCTGAAAATAAAAAAAGCATCTAAATATTGATAACTATAATAAAAAGTCATACACATTGGTTCTTAATCTTTTTTTCTTACAATGTCCCAGAATTCAGAAACAGAAAAACCACCTCTCACTGACACTTTCTAGCAATCATAAACAATAAGAACAGATTCAAGCTGAATCTTAAACACTCATCACAATAGCATCACCAGTCTCTTGTTCCTTTATCTTCTCTACAAAATTCACATTCATTCAACTTACTCCATTTTCCCCCATTTACCTGGGCAGTACCTGCAGTATCTCTGGGCCCACCAGTGGCTCCCCTCCTGCAGTTTAAGAATCGCTGCCCTATTGAATCTCAGCCCAGTAAAGCTTGTTCATTCAAGTGACTGTTTTCCTTTTTTTTGAATGTGGTAGCCACATTTTCTCTGAAATATAGTAAAAATAGTTTAGCGGTGAAGGGATTCAGCAGGCAAACATCTCTCAACATGACCATATATTCTGTTGAATTAATTTACCCCATGTTGACAGTGCAAGCAACACAATCAACAAATCACTTCAAGTCCATTTATTCCCCGCAAAGCAGGATGACAGCGAAAGCCACTGTGTGAACAATCAACAAGCTTGCAAACATGGCTCAAGTGTTCACGGTCATCAGCTGTCGTGAGCTGCTCAGATTTCTGTGCTAACTCGTTTCTTTACTGCTGGAGATTGGCTTCAATACAAGTAATTATATGTTTTAATGCTGTGTGAATAAAGTTCAAACCCGGCCTGGGGAAAGCTTGCATCATCTAGAGGGGTTGATAATAGTGTAAGTGAATATCAACTTGTTTCACTTCTTCTGCGTTCATGCGTCCATTTTATTCCAATCATCCAATTCAGGCATGTTGCAGAATTTTCTATCAGAGCAGAAAAGCAGATATCTTTGAAGCTGTCAGTAGCATCTTTTATAGTGAAAGATTAATATCACTGTTCCAAAGAGTTCATTCTCAACAAAAAAGAATACAATTTCATTTGAACTTGCACTGACACGTACGTGCAGTTTGGAAAACCACGCAACACACACACACACACACACACACACACACACACACGCACACACACACACACTGGGACATTGTGCAGGTGGTTGTCAGTGCCCCAGGAAAGAGTCGTTTTTGCTGAAGAAGAGGTGCCAAAATACAGTAACTGGGAACAGGCCAACAACTGGATAACTGCTTTGCAGAGAGGAGAGAGGAAACTAAAAAAGCAGGAGAAGTTTGTGAGCAGCACTGACATGTTGGCTACAGGATAAACCAAGTTCACACTGAGTCCCAGTGCCTAATGTACACCTACCTTCCTAATTTAAAGTGCACACAGTGATTTTGATTCTCTTATGGTTTGAAATAATTATCTCTTTTGAATATCTAACTGTAGCAAGAAATGTTTAATACATTAGCTTTTTCTGAGTAAGCACCTCAACACTAATCGGTTCACAGATGTTTTATAGAGGTAGTTTAAATTTGCTTTTGAAGAACAATAGTGTTTATTAAACCTTTTGGAGCATATCTTTAGTGTTTTGTTAGTAATATTTTTATTATTATTTGTTACCTCTCAGCTAAAATACACTGATATCAATATATCTTTAATGTTGTCACCATTCTGCTACAGCTCAAGGGCCATTGGGTTCAGGGTAATGAATCAGAAGAGTCATTATAAAAGTGACTGACGTCTATTTCCCACACATAGTCTAAACTTAAGGACCTATTTTTCTTTTTTCTTTTACTAAAACACTTAAGAATTCTTTAAAACATTATCCAGATACGTTTGACTTTGACCTTTCTGGATATTAAAGGCCAGAAACAATTATCCACCGCTTTAAACTCAACATGCTCAACAACAAACAGAGAATCTACTTCTCCTTATGCATTAAGCACATCAGAGTAGGTACCAAAGCTGCACTACACTGTTGGCTCCAATCTGTACTGAAACGCCTCACCGGATCCAGAGGTGGTCCGCAGGGCCTTGTGGGCAGAGAACCTGCTCCTCTTCCTCCACGCCTTATGTTAGATACCTCTCTGGGGAGTGTATATGTGTGAGTATGTGTGCTAGGGGTGGCAACACTCCCCAGTGTAGTGTTGGCCTCAGGCAGCACAAGGTAACATCAAACGATTCTTCTCCTTATGACTTATTTATTTATTATAGTGGCTCACCGTGACGTGTAGGAGAGAGAGAAAGAGAGGGTGAGTTTGTACTTGAACAGACTTGTGTGCATTTGTCACTGCTGCTGGTTTGTTTTCATCCTGTCCTCAGACACCACCACCAGTTACAGAAGCATCCTCCCTGGTGGGGAGCAAAATGAGCCAGGGGAGAGTGGGGGGTCCCTGTAACTCCAACTATGGGACCCCCAGCGGTCTCGCTGCTCTAGGTTCCACTGTGTTCAAAGAGTGTGGGAACCTCCCTCATCTGCTGTAACTACCTTCCCAGAGCAGGCAGATACACAGAAACACATAAAACTGAAGAAGAGAGATGTTTATTGGCTGTGTCACCTTGGGTGAAACTGATTTTCAAGCCTTGCTCCATGCCATACTCCCTAGGAAAGCTTCACATAAGAAAACACCCGCTGCTAGAGTTTGACATACAAAAGTCACAGGAAAAAAAGCTAATTTGACGAGTTAAGTCCTCCAAAACTGGCAGACATGACACCAACGTCCAAAGTAAATATTCATGCTAACACATTTATTATGTTTACTAAGTTGTCCTTCTGAAGCAGATTAGAAGAAAAACATAAATCACTCATTATTAAAATAAGCCGGGGTTTGTGTCAAAATTAAAAATTTTACTGAGTTCACTTGGTCTTCTTTGTGCTCCGGGCTTTTATTTGCAGTTCTTTGATTAGTTGTCCAGATACTTCCTCTTGTTATGCTTCTCAGCAGAAAGCCCAGGGAAAATCAGGGCTCCTACCTACTTTACCTCTGATGAATCACATTACTGCTGGACCAAGTGTCAGACGAGCCCTTTGCTAAAAAAATCGACCAGCTAAAATGGGTGGACGGGAAGCGGTATGGCAGAGCACTTCATCCCGACACCTCCCCCACCCTCTCCCTCCTTCCAAATGAATATCCAACTTCGTCCTCCATAAAGTGCATTAGGCATAGAGAGTCATTAGTACAAATGGGCGCAAGGTACTTCTGCATGGAGGCTGAGTGTGTGTGCATGTGTGTGTGTGTGTGTGTGTGTGTGTAATGGGGATGCAGATGAGGAGGGGTGCCAAGCTGGAGGATACTTGTGTCTCTCTTGCCCATTGCTTGGTTTGCCCACCTCATCCTTTCTCTGCACACACATATATAAAACTATTCTGTGAATCTCCACCTATCCCTAGTCACACCCCTCCTTCTCCTCTGCCCCCGACTCCCACCCCACCCACCATTCCTGTGGAGAAGACAGGGTGCCCCCCTGCCCCTTGTTCTCTCCTGCTGCGATGGGGAAGTGCATCCTTATTTAATAATGTATCAGAGAGAAGACAGAGCAAGAGAGAGAGAGAGCTCTGACCCAGACGAATGCAGCCTCTCCATTATTTAGCATTTACAGACACCTTCCAGCTCATTTCTGACTCAATATTTAATATAGCACTAGGAGAGGGAGGGCATTCTCTAATACTCACACCCACTTGATTTTCCAGTGTTAGTTTGTGTTTTGGCCTAATGAAAAAAAGAAGGTGTATATGTATTTACAGACAAGCATGGGCTTAAAGTAGGGGACAAATGTTTGTCTGGGTGAACTGTAGGAGTGAAATGTAAACAGACATATGTAGACAGGAAGTGAAAGAGTTCACAAACACAGGAATATATTTAAATCCTCTGCTTTTGCTCTGCGTAAATGGACAGATGAGAGAGGCGTGTGTGTGTGTGTGGATGCGTGTAGAGGGGGCTCGTGGTGGCTGTAGTTGTATGCCTCAATGGGGGGTCCTTGGCACGGATGGACAGACAGTCTTGAAAAGCATGAATCCTGGTTTGTCAACATGGCCTGCTGGGACCAGCGGCCCCACACTCCTCCGCTTTCTCTTTTGTCTGTCATGGATACATCTCTACAACACCTTCAGGTCAAATGTTTTACCCGGCCATTTGAACAAAGAGAAAGCAATTTTGAGTTCAAATCTGCGTCTTTTCACCCTGCTGTACATATATTGCCTGCTGTGACTATAGTAAATCAATTTGATTGGCTGGAATTTTTGTGAAAACGGCCCATATTGTAAAATTGAGATAAGTGTTTCCTCTGCTATTTCTCAAACAGCACCAGTGCTAACAGTAATGCTCGTAGCGGTGCTCTCTGGAACCCATGGCACTAAGGCAAGCTCTTGGTGTCTTCTGCAACATACCCAAAGATATAAGATTTTCCAGTCAAACGCACTTAAATGGCTTAAGTTTGCATGTGAAATGTTTACTAGACAAACAAAATGTGTAAAACAAACCTGAGACAAAAGCTGTCATCTGTTTTAGCTTCATATAGAAGTTACTGTTGAGATTTCACATGGATTGAAGAGACAGGTGAAGGAACTGACAGAAGAGCTGGTGTTTTATGCATTTACAAGTCTCTGTATTAAGAGCAAGTATTATGAGCCGTGCTGCCACAGTTATTTTGCTTGTTATTTATCATTGAGCAGTTGCTCCTAGTGTTTTCTTTATAGCCTTCCTAGTGGCACTTTTCTTTTTTTTTTGGTCTTGCAGAAGAAGAAAACACATTTTCTGACAAATTTGTAAATTTGTGGGGAAAAAAAAGAATTTGAATTGTGCAAAAATGCTGTGGCTGTGTCTCTGGCTGTTTGATGGGATTAGAATACGTGTGCCATGTTCACATCAGTGTGGTTAAACATTTGTTTACAGTGCAATTGAGACAACACTAGATCTTTTTTTTTTTTTCTTCTAGCATGAAATGGATGCAATGCTGTCTGAGGTCATGAATACTAAATGATATTGTCTTTTTTTCCACACTGTACTGACTTTAATTTGAGTATAATATAGTCACTATTACACTGTGGATTCAATTTGAGTTTACATCCTTTAGTCTCGTTCTTGCCGTAAGGAAATGGCCATTGGCGGTGGAATCAAAATGCAAGAATATTTTTCCATATACAAGATTTAAAAAAAATGACTTTATTAGCAACTTTGCGGTTAAAGTCTCCACTTAAATTGAAGGTAAAAATTTAAAACCATGAAACACTGGCCTTTTAAACAGAGCAAAAGGTCATGGGTAAACCCTCTTATGCAAATAACAGAGTTACACCCAACTTAATTTAAGTGCATGACCAGTTCGTTTTCAGTATCAGTTGTATTGTTATTAGTTGTACATTCACATTAGTAAGAATTGTGTATTTTTTGGCAAGAAAAATATAAATAATATATTAATTTGCAAGCAAACTGAGATAGCATACAACATAAACAAATAAATGAAAGCTGTGTTTGAGCTTTCCTTTGACTGTTGCTGCATGGCAAACAGGAGACAGCATCGCCTGTACTGGCAAATATTAGAAGGTAGTGAATTTGCACCTTTTTCCTGAGTGTGTTTTACTGTGGGCCCAATTCACATGTCACATGAAATATTCATCACACTTACAATTTTAGTGGAGTTAATGAATTCTCAATTAACTGCAACAAAGTGTTTGCCTGTGCGTATTTGTCTTCCTGTCTGCAGGACTTTGTGAATTCGTTGAAACTCGTTTTATCATGTGAAAATGCATGTACAGTGCTCACATGCACATACAGTATATCAGTGCTTTTATCGCAGTCCAGTGTGACACACTGAGGAGTTGGCTTAAGACCAGTGGCTTAAAGATATGTCACGTTCGTGTATCATTAGCTGTGGGCAAAGGAAGGGAAGGACATGTAGAAAGAATGCAGGCTCTTTATATGCAAATATTTGGCCCTGGCTTGTCAGGGCTCACCTCTGTCCCTGTGACAACAGAGGGAGCAAGGAAACAGAGAGACTGATACAGAAAGAGAGATGTGAAAGAGGGAGAGAGAGGGAGGCTTGCTCTCTGTTTTGGATCCTATGGGAAAAGCACTAGCCAATGTAAATAATGCCTAGGCACCATCCAGAAGGAAGCTACATGCAAATGATGGTGAGTCTCACTGTGTGTACCTGCCTGCATTTTTTTTTTAATTACTTGTTCAGTAGGCTATGTCTGTTACTCACCCACTCACTTCTTCTGTCTCACTCTATCTATCCTGTATTTCTGTTACTTCACCTTTCTATATCTTTTAAAACTCTGTTTTTCTCACACTTTATATTATTGCACACCTTTCCTTGTCATTTCATTTGTGACACAGTACAATGGCAAAATGCTGCTCTTACAGTATTGAGCTATTTCACTTTGTGAAAAAGCTCCAGGCAGTGTCATTTTTCAAGTCTTGTAAAAATCACTTTGTCAGGGGTTATATAAATTACCTAGATAAATGCTGTCTGACCAGCTCTACTCGTATAGTTCCCTGGGATTCCCTTTCCTAGAAGGGGAGATAATATTACTTCATGGCACAGTCTGTGTGTGAATTCCCTCATACAAAATTCACATAAATTCACCCACTAGATTTCAGATATGACAGAGGCAGAAAAGGTAAGAATAAAAAAAAAAAAAAAAAAAAAAATAGCCAGTCTACTGAATTGTCATCCTTGCTTCTTTTTTGTGTGTGTGCATATTTGTGTTTTGTGAAAATGTGTGATTTGCAGGCTCATGTTAGTGCTTGGTTTTCAAAACTGTTGCCAGCTGAGCAAAAGCTGTTAGCGTGGACTCGCTAATTATTTAATGTGTTGCCTCATTTGTTTACATTGTTTCCTTGTTGAATAATTGAAAGCTGTACAGTAACTCAGAGGATGGTTTTTTTTGTGTGTGCTTTCCTGCTCATACAACCTCTCTTTAGCTTTCTTATCTGTCACATACACATAGACACACACAGTGTGCAGTGGTAGACAGTGTAAATCTAAGAAGTAAATGCTCTACTTTATCTAGAATAACACAAGTACATGAATATTATTAATTTTTTCCATGAAAAAAAAAGAAAAAGAAGAATGAACCAAACAAACGTGGTGCTGAAAATAACACATTCTTATTTACTGTAACCTTGGTTGTGTTTACATGGGTGGGGTGTGGAGGTGGGGGGTGGAGATGAGGAGTGGTGGCATGTGGGTCACAGACTATTTTAAAATATTAAACTCTGATTCAGAAGTAGTTGTTCACATTCCAAAAAGTGATAAAATACACTCATTCATTCATTGTTTCTATAAAAATGTGCACCACAGTTTGCAGAATGTATTGACCTTGCAGTCATATACCTACTAAACCAAATTCCTTAAACTGGTCTTGTTCCACCATACTGCAGTTTTTTTATTTATTTATTTATTTTTTTATGTCCAATCCTTCCTCTCCTCCACGCTCACAGCATTTGTCTTGAAAGCACAGGACACACACACACACACGAACTTATTGAGCACAGAGACAGAAAATCCATCTTAACGAAAAAAAAAAAGAAAAAAAAAAAGGAATTAAACGGACACGGCTGCTGACAGAAATGTGAATCTGACACAGAAAATGGGAGCCCACAGCCGCTGACCACCCCTTTACCTCTCTCTGGTTTTACTCTCCTTCTGTCAGTGCCCACCACTGCCGCCATTTCTCTTTTTCCCATGGAATCCATTTCACATAATTAAAGACACTCAAATGAAATGGACCCTCAGGAAAAGTGGCTTTCAGCAAGGACGAGGTTGTGGAGGAGGTGGATGAGAGGCAGAGAGCTGGGAATGGGGTATTGGTTCTTCAAGGAGCACCCCTCCTTGTTACCTCCCTCCCTCCTTCTGCTTCTCGACTGGGGCCCACCCTGAAGGGAGGCAGAGTGCCTCTGGCCCCAGTACGGATCAATATCATCTCCGTTATTAATATCAAAAGCACATTACTTTGTTTTGTGTCTGGCTGTGGGCCAACGCAGCTCAAAGGCCTTGTCCCGACCGACGGCCGTTTCCTTCCTTCCTCTCTACCCCACCCTCGCTGGCCATTTACCGGGACCATAATTTACTTTGGTGAGTTTTTAGGGTATTGTTTTGTCAGGGCCAATCAGGGCTGAGTAACAAACGATCCCAGTGGAGTGGCGGTGGCCTGGCCCCAGCCACCCCTCCTTCCCACTCTGTAAGTGACACACGTGGCCAAATTCATTTTTGAAAGTTTCACATCAATTGCGTTCGTCCTTGACTCCGGGAAGAACAGAGAAAAAACAAGGAGGGGTTAAGAAGAAATAAGGGGTGGGGGGGTGGCTTGTGAGGACGAGGAGGTGCCAGGGTTAAAATGGACAGGGTGTGTCATTTACTCCCTCACCGTACCCCTTCCCACTCTTCCACTAAGGATGAGGTAACAACACAAACAAGCATCCCTGTAGCCAGAATTAGACATGACGGTATCTAATTGGCCCATTGAATTAAAAGGGCCATGGTGGAGCTCGCTGTGAGAAACAAAAAATATTGACCACTTAAAGGAAGAGAGGGGGAATTGATTTTCAAGACGACAGCAAGCGTTTACCTCATAGCGCCAAGCTCGCTCTCTTTAAAGAGTAAAAGCTTACACACTGTTCAGCATGATAGCGCAACCATCCTTGTTTCTCATTGTAAATGGCACAAATCTTCAGTTTTTTGACAAGAAAACCCAATACAGTTACATCGAATTCAGAAAGATGTTGGCAGTTCTTTACATTATACCAGTTTATCTCATTTATTCATTTATTTATTCATTAAGTGATCATTGGAGGTATTATTTAATTCCACGAACATAGTTCTTTTCTTTTCTTTTCTTTTCTTTTCTTTTCTTTTCTTTTCTTTTGCTTGTTGTAGACAAGAAAATACCTGCAGTGTGAATCTCTCACATTCACATTAGCCTAAAAGAACAACATGTGCTGGTCGTGCTGCTTTATATCTTATTTTTACTGATACATTTATAGAGGGGAGTGGGACTAAGTGACTGAGACTTTGTGCTCCTTCTGTCTCACTGCTGTATAGAAGTGCCACTAATGAATGCTCAGGAGCCTTCTTCATCGCCTGTCCTGTTCATCACATTTGTGGTACATAGTATTAGATGCCCAAGTGCCTCTCCTCCTTGCTCACATTCCACACTCATAAGAGAGGCATAATTCACTGATGATGAGATATAAATCTGGGACTTTTTTTGGCTTGGATTGGATTGTCGTTCTTGCTTTTCCATTTCGTTTGTTTCTGTATAATACACTATTTTCACCTGTTTTTGTGAGGTTAAAGAAATGAAAAAACAAGAAAAGTATGGTTTTTAGGCAAACCATAGTGTTTCTACCTCTTCTCTATCTTCCTCTGCTATTGGAGCCTTTAGTAATCCCTAGAACCTAGAATGATAATAAGTTTTACATTTTGGCACACAAATCAGAGACAGGTAAGTTTCTATGGAGTCTATGGAGCAAGCAACAGGTGTAGGTATGTATACTCTCCTCCAGAAGTATTGAAACAGTGAGACCAATCCATTTAGTTTTTGCTGTAGAATAAAAACATTTGGGTTTGAAGATGAATATAAGACAAAAGATCATCATCTCAGTTTATATCTGGATCGGATTCACAGTTCAGAAGATCGCACCTTTTGTCTGAAGCCATCCATTTTTCTTGTGAGTGTTGAAACATGTGACTGACAGGAGTGTTTTGCCCAGGTGTGTCCTTTTACCCTGATTATTCAAGCAATAAATAGCTCTCAGCGTCTACGCTCAGTTTCAGATTTGGGTTTTGCCTGTGTGGACTGCATTTATAGTTAGAGGAGTAACCAACATGAAAACCAGAGAGCTGTCTATGGGTGAAAAACAAGCAGCTATGAAGCCGAGAAAAGATGGAAAATCAATCAGAGCCATTGCACAAACATTGGCCATAGCCTGTACAACCATTCAGAATGTCCCGATGAAAAAAGTCGTCACTGGTGTACTAACAGATGAGGAACAGGGAGACCGAGGAAAACAGCTGCAGTTGATGACAGAAACAATGTAAGTGCTGTAAAGAAACAACTGTTAGTGACATCAGCAGCAACTTCCAGAGGGCACGAGTGAAGGTATCACAATCTATTGTTCACAGAAGACTTCATGAACAAAAAGTACAGAGACTTTACCAGAAGATGCAAACCACTAATTAGCAAGAAGGACAGGAAGGTCAGGCTGGAATTTGCCCAGATGTACAGAGACAAGCCTCGGAAATTCTGGGACAAAGTTTTATGGACTGATGAGACAAAGATGAACCTTTACCAAGATGATGGAAAGGCTAAAGTTTGCAGAAAAAAAAAGCATCTGCTCATGATCCCAGACATAGAAGCTCATCTGTGAAACAGTGGACATCTTCACTGATGATGTCACGCATGATGACAGCAGTACAATGAACGCAGAGGTCTACAGAAACATTTTGTCTGTCAGTTTAAAGAAAAGAGCAATCAAACTGATTGGGAGATCCTTCATCATGCAGCAAGACAATGACCCAAAACACAAAAACCACGAAGGAGTTCATCAGGGGCAGGAGGTAGAAGGTGTTAGACTGGCCTAGTCAATCTCCAGACTTAAACCCTATAGAGCATTTTAGCTGCTAAAGAGAAGACTGATTATTGCAAATTATAAACAAAAATGTATTTTTCCAGTTTGTGTTTACAGCCATGATCAGATCAAGTTGCTGTGGTCTTTTGTCCTGCTAAATTGTTTGCCCCATCCTCCCATTGCTATGGAACTATTTGTAATTGATATTTGTACATTCTTGTCTTTGTAAATGCAGTGTCCATCAGTGGAAGTCTACTTCAGTGGATAAGTGTGAGAGTTGCTGATGGTGGAAAATTTCTGAATAGTGACATCTCCTCCCAACCATTTGGCCTCTGACAGTACGTGCTCGCAGCTTGCTTCTCGCTCCATATTGATGTCACGCACCAGGAGGTTGCTTCAGGGTGCCATTGTAGAGGGCGCTAATTTATGCTTCTTTCAGGGCGCCCAACACCAGGCACTGCAAACATCGCAGCATGGGTAAACACTCAGGTGCACTTCCTCTCTCTCAAACCAAAGTGCAAACGAGAATCAATGGAATTAAAGAGAGAAGTGAGCCCCATTGCACAGAAAAACAAGCCACCTTGGTCGGGGTGAGATGGCTGGAGGCAATCCAGTATGACGGGATAGAAGTTGAAGAGAGTTGGATGTCAGAATGAACACAACAACAACAACAACAACAACAGCAAAAAAAAAAACAGGTTTTTTTTGTTTGTTTTTTTTTGCCTCACCTCCAGCAGAACAATGCTTGCTTAGATGAGTCTGATGGGGATCCGGAAATACTTAAAGGGGATAAAGATGTTTGCTAGAAGTCAGATTTTGTGACTGTTTCTTTGCTGTGAGACTTTAAACATTGTTGATTAGGATGTGCTCTGAAACATAACAATTAAATTTGACAGTTTTTTTTTTTGTTTTGTTTTGTTTTTTGCTGTGGGTTTTTAAAGAACACAGCAAGCACGTATGCTTTTTTTTTTTTTTTTTTGAAGGAATGCGGCATTTATCCAGTGAGAGGTGAGAGCGGCAGGTGGAATTGACGGCAGGTGGTTGCTGCCATGCCAAGTTCTACTGTTTGACATGAGAGTAACATGTCAATCAATGGCTTCCTCCCAGCCTCTCCTGTGGGGCCTTGTGCTATTGATTTCAGAGTGTGTCAGAGTGCCAGGGGGTCTTTACAACCATGTAGAAGATTCACACCACAGAAAAAGCTCTTCTGTATGTACACAGTAAGCTGTTGCAACTCAAGTGAATGAATTAATTGCTCATTTACAAACTGAGAAAGAAATACTACAGATAAAAGTATGAAACTAAAACTTCCCACATGATGCCTATGAGTTATATCTTTCATGTAGGGGTTTGGTTTACTGTTTTATTGTGTTAATTACTTGCTTATCAGCTCAAGTATATTATTACATTTATGTGTGCTCCTTTGAGTGAGTGTAAGGCTCTAAATTAATCTTTAAATATAGCTGCACTTTCAAACAGTTCGTAGGCTCACCATCTCACCAGTAACCCTCTGCGGACAAGTTAATTAAGAGCTCATTAAATCATATCCCCATCGCATCAGAGAGCCTTCTCTTCTGGCAACAAATGGGTAAGGTAATAAATCCTATCATCAAATGGTCTCAAATCAAAACGCTGTGGCATCTGTTTGTTATCAAGGAGACATGTTGATTAAAGGAGATAACAGGGGTCTTTAGTCCTTTCATTTTTCTATAGCCTCTTGAAATTGGAACAAAAAAGATACAACAGGGATGAGGGGCTTGTGCAGATAAAATGAAAGTTGTTTTTATTGCTACACCTTTGTCAAGTGCCTGCTTGAGTTTCTCCTCCCACCCCACCCTCTGCCTGGTGCAACACAAGACTGTTATTTTATACAAATTGCTTGAAAAGCTATCAAGGGGTAATTGTTGTGGTGACATTAATCCAAGATTTAATTGCAACCTCTTTATGTTTCATCTTGTAGTACAAAATGAAAGTGCGTCTTTATTGTTTCTGGAATTTAAGGACCGGTCTCTCTCAAGGTTTTACTTTCACAGCTACAGTCTTTGATTGTCTACAAAGGCCCCGCCAGCCATCACTTGCCATAGGATGCGCAGTGTGCTTATGATCATTCTGTTTGAATCATTTGTGTGTCACAAAGTGCTGTTTGAATGCATAATAGGCCTAGTGTGGATTCTGTAATCACTGTGCTTGTCTTCTTGCCAGCCACTGTTATTTGAAGCTAACAAGAATTGGAGCAATGAAGCAAAGTGAGGTCACCCATATTGTTATGCAGTGGCCAGGCTTCTTCTCCTTTCCTTTTATCTGTCTGAGTCTCTTTTACTTTCCATCCTTTTTTCTTCTTTACTTCTCTTTCTACTTCCACAACCACCACCGTCCCCCCGCCCTCTCTCTGTCTCTGTGCACGGTGGGGGGAAATGTATGCTGGTGCCCAGGTGGAGAGGGGGAGAAATCAATAGTGCGGCTGTTTGAAGTTTTCTGAAAGACTTCCCAGGGAAGACGCTCTTGTCAGGGTGATAGATAAAGCTCGCGCCTCAGTCAACCCCGGCAAGAGGCGGCCAGAGGAGAGGAGAAGAGAGCGCCTCACCTTTTTAAGTGGGGCCCTAATAATAAAACAGCATGAATAAAACATCCTGGCTGAACTACGCGCTGCATTAGCGCTGCTGTCCCGTTATAAATGATACCGGTGGCCCTGGCGCCATTTGGGTAAAAGCCCACAGCACCGCTTTAAAAGAGGGCTGTGCACAGGGAAAGGGAGATAGATTGATATGTGTGTTCTTCACTTATTTATTTATATGTTATGGAGCTCAAGGAAGAATGAGGGAGAATTAGTAAGCTTTAGTATTGCAGGGTGAGTTATTGTTACTTTGTTGCTTTTTGCAGAGTTGGTGTGATCAGCACTGCGAGGTCATTATCTTTACAGCCTATTTTTCCTCCCCAGTGACCCAAAAAGCAATCCTCAGAAAGCATGGTTGAAGGCATGCAACAATTAGACTGCAACAAAAGTTATGTTTTTCATGAAGTTCTTGGCTTCATCTCCTGTTCATATATCTGGAATTGAGCCCCAACAGTTACAGGAGATACCCTCAAGCTCTGCTATCTTAAAGAGCTATATTTTAAAATGGCAAAGGGAGGACTTGTTCTCATGGCTCGTTGCTCCTGTAGATTGTAGCAAGTGCATGCAAGGAACTCTTTCGTACACGTTACATTGCAGCAATATAAATACAAAAGGCAAGATGCGACAATAACGTGGCTGCGCTTTACAGTTTCATCATTAATCCGTAGCATCCAAGCTGAGGTTTCAGGATAGTCTCAGAGCTAGAAGGCTATCAGAGCTCTAGAGGGACATAAATCTCCCAGCACTGCTGCCCTGACCTCGTTTGTTTTTGCCTTGACCATTTCTTACTCTGGGCTTGTGGTAGAAGGGTGAGCTACAGCCACGGGGTGCTGGACCAAGGAAAACTCCCCGAGCACAAGGGTAAGCAGGGTCAAGTGGCATGTCGCAGGGGTCAACAGCTCTCAATAATCCCCCTGGTCCAGAGGTGAAACCTTTGACCTCAGTTGTGGCTGGACACTTCTGAGGGAGGCAGAAAGAGAGGTCAAGCCTTCTCCACCTCTGCTTGCACCTCTGCTTCCTCTAGCTACACAGGTGTCAGAGGCCCCGGTCCTAGCTAAAGGTCAGAGGTTTCAGTGCAGAAGGGCCTCCAGTTTAATGCTTTGGATTGGGCCATGATGGACTGCTGCTAAAAGTGCAGTAGGCAGTATTGACACAGAGGAAAGGTGCTAGAACTGTAGGTGTGTGCGATTTGCTTATCTGCCGATTTTGTGCCGCTAGTTGAAGCCTCACTGGCACCAAGCCATGTGGTCTTGTTTCCTTGGCTTAAGCGCTTAAATATGTTCTGTTGAATCCATTTTTTTTTTTTTTTTGTGGAATAAACCTGCTCTTTAGTCAGTGTTACACCTTAATTCTTCCTATCCTATTTGCTCCTCTGTTCTTTGTGTAATTAATTTTGGCTACAGTATATCCAAAATCCCCAGTGTTCTTTATTTACACTCTGGCCTTTTATTTGCGAAATGATGATGATTACCAAGTTCCAAAAAATCTCACTTTGCTACTCTCAATAGATTTTCTTGTTATACGTAAATGAAGGGGATGAAGCCTATGAAAAATATTCAAAAACTGAGGCAAGTTTGTCATCTGTCAGCTTCTGTTTTATCATTTGCCAAGAGAACACACAGGATACGTGTTAAAGGAATACTTGGGGAGCATTGTGAAGGACGTGGTGGAATGCTGAAGCACATAAACCGAAACAAAAACCTTTGGAGAATATTTGGTGAACGCGTAGAGAATGCAAAGAGAGCGCAGCTGGAATGTTGAGTTTGTTGCATACTGAGGGGAGATACGCACCTAAATCTGACAGCACCCCACCGAGACAATCACAGAACTGGGAGTCTCGTTATTTGTTTAGCAGCCACTGGATAAATAACAACATTGTGCTCTGAACTAAAACACTCTCTGTCTCCCTCTGTCTCTTGGTCTCTTTCCTGCTCAGATCTCACTTTCCCCCACTGCCGCTATCGCTTGCTTTGTCTCTTTCTGAGGCTTGACAGTTATTTGTATCTTTGTTGCTCTCTACATCTACCTGTCTGCAGCTATTCACACAGCCAGAGGCTAGCTGTTTCTTCTTCCTCTATGAATTGTAATATATCTTCCTTACTTGGTTTTGCTGCCTTTCTGACTCACTTGCTGTGCATACAAACTGCTTATAAGCATTTGAAGTAACCGAATGTGTGAAGTCAAAATAGCAAAGTGAACCTTTTTAATAAAAATAATCATATCATTTACTCTCCTGTATGTCCAACAAGGAATATTTGGGGCATGGACAGTGTGACAATATGATACCAATCAAATGCTCCGGTTGTATTCTGATTTCCTGAATAGAGACCAACAATGATTGATATTCAGCGTGTCAAACATTGATTCATAAAGATTTATTGTTTGTTTTCTGCACTTAAGGGATTATTCTGGCCAGAGTGAATGATAAGCCCATTGCACAAAATGTCCTGTTTGCCTTCTAAAAATTCCTGTGGCTTTTACTTGCTATCATTAGATGAATAGTTATCCTAAGGTTTCATCTACGCACCTTTTTCCAGGCCGTAACAAAACATAGTTTTGTAAATGAAATCTTGCTCCTGTTCAACTAAATCTGAATATTTAATGCATGCAATAAAGTCCACAGTGGTTAAAAAAAGGGGCAAAGTGAAAAAAAAAAAAGAGAATTCCTTTTAAAAAGGGATAACATGAATTGCTCAGCACATTTAAACCTTTACTTATAGCTCGCGCATCAAGCAGCATTTCTCATTGAGTGCCAAAGATATTTCAACCTTATTTCCCGACTGCTATTGCACTTCTAAATCTGTTGCCAAAACACATGATGACAGGTTGCTTTGCAGTAATTATAGTACAAAATGTTATGATACAATTAAATGATACCAGGAAATAGAGGTTATCCCAGAGGATAACAGCAACAATGTGAAACCAGGGAAATGTTTTAAAGCACAAAATGTTCACCACGAATGCCAAGCATGTGTATGAGATCATTAGCAGAACCACATTGATCGGCATTAAAGCCTTCACTCCGGAGAGGCGGCCATGCTCAGTTACTGAAATTTATGGACACATTAGAGCCCCTCCTATAGACCGCAGAATACATCATGTTGAAAAGTGTGATGATAAAGTGTTGGTGTGTTGCTTTTCACTCCTTTTCAACAGGGCCAGAATATTTTTTCCTGGGCTGTGGACACTTAATTGTTGTCTGCTAATTGATGAAGGATAAGTCCTTTATTTTCGAGCTAGGGCGCTTCTTGTTTATGCCAAGACATACTGTAAGATGGATGAAATTGTTAGAAAATATTATATCTTTAGACTGATGTGATTGATAAGTGCTTTTAAAATATTGATCATTTTATTTGAGCAATATGTTACATGCCCCGCAGAGTGCTTTTACATCGCTGTTTATTGCAGTTTGCCACTTCCACTACCAGCTCTGTGTGAATGAGAGCTTGACAGGGGATACCTCGACTGTATTGCTCCAGCTTCTGTAATTAAATTTACAGATGAAATAGCAAAACACGAGTGAGAGTAGAGGCCAAAACCTGGAGAGCTCAGACAGAAAGTGCTGAGCAGCACATTTTGCCTCCTCTCACACAAGCTTAATATTTCTGGCCCCCGTCAGATGGAGCCCCGCTAAAATCGCAGTGGGTGCAAGGGTGGCAGGGGCAAGGCTATGGAGGTCCGTGAAAATTTATGAAGTTATTGATTGACTCGTTTGGCTATCACTAACCTTCGCCCATTGCATCAGGGAAAGGGGAGAAAAATGATAAAGAATTTTTTTGAGCGGGCCCTTTTTTGTTTTTCTGCCCACTCTACCAAATATTAATCTCCTAATTTTTAATTTTTAATCTGGACAGAGCGGGAAAATAAATGCCTCTGTCCAGCAGGCCATGGTAAATAATTAAAATTGAAAATTGATTGTTTGCACCAGAGCCGGGATTTATGGGATAGGGGCTCCACCGCACCCCCGGGGGACCCACTCTCACGTCTGCACACACCGGCCTTGTTCCCGTGTGCTAAGCATTTTTTCACATTATTCTCCACCTAATATGCTAAGGAGAGTGGGTAGGGGGGGATTGGAAAAGAAGACGGAGGGAGGGAGAGGAGCAGTGGAGGTTTGCTTTGTTAGAACACTACTAGGATATTGTATTATTTTTTCACAGAAATCAATGGATTGGAACCTTCCCCCATCTTCCACATGGCTCTAATATTTATTTCAATGTCCTGTCAATAAATAAAACAAGGTTAGTTTTATAACAGTTTACCCGGGGAATTTGATTCAAGGGAAGTTATATTTGTTATGCCCGATTAAAAGGAGGCAATCGATGGAGATGAAACGACCACATAACCACCTTCCCCCAAACTCTTTCTCTACCTATACCCTTTACCATTTTCCCCCAAATACCCCCCCATCCCTTTGGCAACAGGCAATAAATAATGCACTTCTAAACACAAAGGCACACCTCCTGTCTGGCTGGTTACAAACGTCTTCCAACTGTGGTGGCCCACTGTGTCAGCTTCACCTGACTAATGAACGGTGGGAAAACAAATAATAGTCCTCCGGTTAAATTAATGAGCAGGGAAATTCGCCTCGCCTAATGTTCATTTTTTTCATGCTGCTGACCAGTTTTACAGCATGTATGTGGGTGTTCACTGTAATGATAATTCACTTCATGTAGCCTCACATATCAAGATTAATCTATCTAGTCACCTGTGGCTCACAGTCTCACTGCCAACACTCATCATATCCATTTCATCATAGATTTATATTCAAAACCAAATATTTTAGCTGATATTTTTAACCATATAGTTGCACAACTGAAGTTTGTAACCACGCCGCACAGTTATATATAACATCCAACCATGAGTCACTGAAGTGTCATCACCTGTTGTGTTGTCTTTTTGGATTTAGAGTTCAGTACTTTAGTTCTGTTGTCCTTTTGTTGAGCCACCTTGCAGTGTTGCTCTCTAAGCACTGTGCTGGCAAAAATTCAAATTTTTCGTCTCTAGTTTCTGGCAGAGAACAGTGTGATAACCTCCATGGTTCTAACTTAATAATTAAAACACAGTGATATAAAGTAGAGCACTGTTTCTTTATTTATGAGCCAAGTATGTGGAGTGAAGTGATTGTGTTGAAACCAGGCAAGTCCTTGATCCTTGACATGAGGGTTTGTATTTTCAGGGCATATTTGAATATCATTGTGGAGACACGACCACCCCGTGAGCACAGGCCCACCATTAGCAGCCTCAATGTCACCCCCATCCAGCACCCCCATCCACAGCACCAGTAGTCCTTTAGAGGTTATGAGAGAAGGAGCTATGATCAAACACACATCAGTCATCTGTCAAGTGCACACACTTATTTGTAAGCATGTAACAGTACATAGGTTTTTTTTACACATACAGGCATGCTAAAATATGTAAATTAGCTACCCTATACTTTAGAATTACTTCAGATAGTGTGTTTGGTGATATTGGCACTGGACAGAGATTTTGCTTGGTAATTTTTCATCTCCAATATTAGGGCGGAGGCAGCAATATCAGATACGCCTGTCTCCACACCTGGACGAATGAAGCAAACGATTTAGTAAGTTTTAGTAACCAGGATTTGTGTGTATAGTTTCTTTAGCAGATGTTTACATAATCTCTGAACATGTAGCTGGCCCTCTGAGCTCTTTGTCTCTCTCTTACAGTTTCCCACCTACAAAAACAGTGACTGTCGATTTTGGTTAACAGCCGCTGGCTCGTATTGCCACAATCCTTGTGCAATTCTTTCATGGATCATGACCCATGTATGTGTGAGCTGAACATATACATGGACTAAGAGCTTCTTCCACTGTTTCCATCACACCACTGCCTCAACAGGGAGCTCTGAAGAAATCAATTACTCCCAGGGCGGGTGTGTCGGGCTGCAGGCGAGAGCCCATACATCCAGCAGGGGGAATTATTTAGGAGAGAGAAGGAAAGGTATAAAGTGGGAGGAGGGAAGAGGTGGAAGGATGTGGCCTTGGTGGGGTCCTCCATCTCCTATAGCTCAAAACCCTAATCCCTCAAGGCGACATGGGCCCATCTTCTCACATTACTGCGCCGATACACTTCTCATTCCTGTTGTCGACTCATTAGATCCACATTCTCATCCCTTAGCCTGCTGCCAAATTGTACAATCAGAATGGGGGGGAAAAAACAATACCTGTTCAGCAGCATGATGCATACACATGCATGCACAGATGTCTTTACTGACACACATTCCTGCATGCACACATGCACACTCACACTATGGCCTTGTTAAGTACGTGTGTATTTGGGTGGTCAGAATCCACATATAAAATAATGGGAGGAATGGAGCATCAGCCTGTGTGTTTGTGTGTTGCACATGAATGTGTCTGTTTTTAATGTGGGAGTGATCTAATATATAATATGGAGAGAGAAAACAGTGGCCTCAGTCAACACCTGCTTGCCCAGTGCATGCACCCACACACACACACACACACACTCACTCTGTTCCCTCTTTCACTGCCACAAGGCTTTTTGTAAAGACGTTGATATCACCACATTATGTACAGATTCTGCTCAAGAAAAGCTTGTTGGCAAAACTTATTTTATCTTCTGAGAGAAGAGGAAAAAATTATTACAAATTCACTTCTACAAGGTTATTTATTAAAGCCTAACTGATGTGCCCTTTTGAAACCCAATGTCAGTCCAATGCCAATGTCATTTTTTTACATGGTTGTGTTGTTTTTGAGAAGTTTTCAGTGTTTTATTGTGACATAATTGAAGTAGTGCAGTAATGAAAAAAGCTATAAAATAATCCGAAAGAAACCCTCAGATTATACGAATTATTTCCTTGGACGTGTCAGATGTACCTGCTGAAATGACTTGTAATTAAAAGTCTTACCCAGCTTTCAGTATCAGGTGTAATGTTATTTTTTTTTCACGCCTGAAGAAATTGTCATCTTTTTTTTCAATTAAGCAGTTTTCCATTTCTTTTTGGGCTTTGACTATATTGAGTAACCTTGTTTACACTGTTCATGCATGTATGAATATTACAATTTTTTTGTCCTTGGAAAATTTTATATCAGCATCACTGTTGTACTAAACATTAGCTGGTGTACAGTATAACATATGCTAGTGTGGAGGGAAGGCTGGGATGCAAAACCTTATTTCAGCGGATGAGCAGGACTAAATCTTTTCTCGTTGAACTCTTTATTTCAATATGTTTTACATTATGCTTCCACACATTTTCTTGTGGATTTTATCTACTCAAATCAGGGCAATCATAGAGTGAGGAGACAAGAGCATATCAAGCTCATACTTGATGCTTTAATTGATCAGATAAAGTACAAGTACAGCCCTTTTTGATTCACAGAATGATAAAAAAGAAAGTGTTTTATACATGAAATTCTCCCATCTTGATTTTGACTTATGGTTTGCCTTTCTCCTCTAATATTCTCCTTGATGCTGCCAAGCTTTTGCCATATACCTTGACTCAGAGCAAAGAAGGGAAGCTATCTCTCCTGTTCCCAGTGTAGGGGGTGGAGAACCAGAAGGATGTTGGGTGGAGAGCCAGAGAGAAGGAAAAATCTTAGGGCCTTGTTGGGGTCCCAGGTCATTAAATATCCATGCTGAGGAGGAGTGCTCAGCACTTCCAAACTTCCAGCTGCAGCACACTGGCTTTGAAACTACACTATCCGCTTTCTGTTTTGAGCACTCCTCACTGTTTTCCCTCACCTTCTCCTCTTTTCCTGCTGTCTCATACACACTCTGTTTACAACCTCTGGAGATTTACATTGGCAGGAACGGCATGAACAAACTAACAAATGCACATAGACCTGCACAAGCACAGTCATGCCTCAGTCTTTACACATGGTACCCGTGGTCACACTCTCTCTGCACAGCAACCCCTCCCTCCTGATTGACTCACAAACACTGACTTTGTATTACTGTTAACTACATGAGGTAAATACAGTGTACACACACACACACACACACACACACACACACACACACACACACACACACACACACACACACACACACACACACACACACACTCAGTCTAAAGAAATGTTCTCCCTGGACCCCCTATGTGATTCTATTAATAGCTAATACACACCACTATTAGCATGCATAGAAACCTCCCCTGCACTATTAATAGGACATGTCCAAATCACTGCTGTCGCATTAGTGGCTAACCGCTACAGCACGGGGAGTTTAAGTGTTGCTAACCGAGCGTGCCTGGTTTATTATGCCTTGTGTGAATAATAAAATACCCTCCCTCGCTCTCCTTGTCGTCTCTCTGTTTCTCTCTAAGTCTCTCTCTCTTCCTAGCCCTCTCTCTCGCTGCCACACTTTCTCCTGTCATTGCACCTCAACATACATGGATGAACTTGGCAGAGCGCTTTGTTTGAACACCGAGTAGCTTGGCTTGTATCGTGAATATTTAACTTTCTCTGATAGGTTGCGGTTAATGTTGCTATAGAGGAGGGCAGATGAAAGATTAATCAGAAACTATTCTGATAATCAGTTAAATATTTGGGTTATTTGTCACAAAAAAAAAAAATCATGTATGAATTTGTATTTATTTTGATCTTATAGAGAGTTGTGTTGTCAGTGCCATCTGACTGTCAGCAAGATCAGCTAAAAACTACCAATCCTTTTGGACTGGTTGAGCACAGGTACAGGAAGAACCCAGTACATTTTGGTGCAGCTCTGGCAACTTTCTTTAAAACTGCAAAATAAGGCATTCGCCTTTTGCGGTGGATGTACTCTCTGACTGCCTTTTTAGTTAAATATTAAATCAAAGATGAATTGTTATTGTCCATCAACAAAAATGTAGAACTGAAACTTTAATTGGTGTTCCAAAAGTTAATTTTCATATAGCTAAATTATTTTAAGTGGCTTTAGGGAAGGCATAAAATCTACAACACTATTGTTTTAAAAAAAAATTGTTTTGGGGGAAAACTAAAACATTTTCAATGGACCTGCATTGTTTTCCTCAAAAAAAACAAAACAAAAAAAAATTCACAAATGTAAACAATTGACATTTGCTTATTATTTATAAATATTTAAGTAGATATCTACCATAGAAATATATTATATAGTAGATGTTTATTGAGTGCATATATAAATCAATTTAATTTATTGAAGTAAATATGCACTATTTTGGAATTAAAAGGCGGGCAGACACAAAATCTGAGCTTAATTATAAAGTAGGAGAGTAGAATAGCAAAAACCATCGAAACATCCTCCAAAAGTATATATAGTACATACTTTCAGAAGATAACTTTACAAACTATATCATAACATGTTACAGTGTAAATTTCTGTGTCTGTATCTTATCCAGAAACTCTTAAAAGTTTCTTTTTGTACCTTGCTCTAACTAGGTGTTTCTCCATCTCAGTCACCAAACTCCCATCTTCTCCACTTTCCTGTTTTTCTCCTCATGTATTCTCTCTCTCTTTTCTTCTTTTTTTTTTTTTCCTCTCATTTCATGCAGAGGAGGTCCTTTGGGATGGCATTTTCATGTAACATGCCAACAAACAGAGAACAAGAGGGAAGGAGTTTTAAGTGTCCTGCTAAACTGTATGTGTTTTTCCTTCTCTCTGCTTTTCTTTCAGTCTCAACTTTTCTCTGTTGCTCTCATTACCTTTGGTTTCACACAGAATGCTGTTCCGCACATTCTTTGTCACTCCCTAAACTGTTTCTGTTCGGTGAAGAGAAAAGTGTTTTTTTTTCTGTGCGTGTGTGAATGTGTGGTTTTGGTTTAAATTTGAACTTGTGAAGGAGTTGCTTTTGTTCTGTTCATATAATTCACAGTCGATTTTGTAAACCTAATTTATATTTACCTGTGGCATCATTAAATGGCAAATTAGAGACTGAAACATACATTGTTTCAATATTTTGTGACTTGTGGTGAAATAATTGTCATATAGTCACAAGCAATTATTCTTCAAAGCAAGGTAATTATGCAAAATTGTAAATAGCTTTCATCAGAGAAAATGCAGGCTTCATGTTATCCACCACAGTGTACATCTCGAAAAATAGTGGAAGTCATTGCAGAAAAAAAATAAATCACTCATTCCCTGTTTTTCATGTTCCAGGGTCATGGTTCTTAATTGGCCAAGACCAGTCCTTCATCCTGGCCTCCTTGGATTTGTCATTAGCCTATCATACTGTCGAAGGCCTATGGCCAAGCCCCAAAACAGCAGCAGCCCATTATTTCTCAAGGAAATTGATTATTGATTGTGAGCAACAACAGAACTGATTGAGGCCGGAGAACGAAAGACAGATAGAGGGAGAGAAAGCGTGAGAGAGACTGAGAGCTCAATAAAGAATGATTGAAGCGTGTCACACAGCAGGTGTATTGGCCGAACAGCAATCGAAACAGAAAGGGTCTACAATTTTCCTTCACTCCCTCGAGGACTGACAGCTTGCCTTCTTCCCTGCATTCATCCTTTTCTTTCCTTTTCATCTTTTCTTTTTTTCATCGTCATCGTTCTCTCATCCTCAGTATCCTTTCCTTTCCTTTGGTTATACTAGCCATGCACCACCTAGGTTTATAGGTTAGTGTATTTGAAACATGCATGATCATATCCACTTATTTGTTGTTGCTTTGTGGCAGTATAGGTGTGCTGATACATGGGGATGTTTTGTCTACTATGTGTAACCCCACGTGCGTGCGTGCGTGCGTGCGTGCGCGCGCGCATGTGTGCACGTGCACGTGTGTGCGTGCGTGTGTGCGCGATCCTAGTCGCTGCAGTGTTGACAGGTCTCTTGCATGTCCTGGCCACTCTAAACAAACCAAGGTTGGGTTTAATCTTATAATGGCTGAGAGAAGGCCTCCTTAAAGCAAATCACAATGCATTGACCAAAAGACTCATGCATTATTCAGAGTTTCTTTTTTTTCCCTGCCACACAACCTCAGCAATGCTCACGTACACACACTCGGTAACACACGGGCTCGTTTGCACTAATGTTTGTGTGCAACTTGCACACACACTCGCCTGTGACCAGTCACACTGGATTTTGTTGTAATTCAAATAATTGATATCTGTGCTTTGTTTGAATTATTGCTCTTTGGTTAATTCAGATACTTTTAAAGCCAAGCATTTTTGTGCCTTTCAAATAAGATTGGACACAAACCTTTTGTTGTCAATTCTGTTTTCATTAATAAGCCTGTTAACAAAGGAGTTACAATAGATTTTCATCCCAAATAAACTAGATTACATTACATAGTCCCTGCTCTGTGTCTGTGTCCATATGTGTGTGTATCAGTCTGAAATGCTCTCCATCAATCTCTAGTGTCCAATACACTAACTGCAGCAAGATTAAATATTCATTAAGAGCTTTAAGTAAAATAATCTGATAGACTGGAAGAAAGAAGAGGACAGCAGACTTAAGTGTTAAAAAGAAAAAAGACTCTTAATTATTGTGGATTTTTTTTTTTTTAATTATTTAATTTGTGTTTCGGCATGAACTATCATCACAAACTCTACTCCACCAAAAAAATTCATGTAACCAGCACACATGAAATATAATGCTATAAATCATCAATTAAAAGTTATTGAAATATAGCTTTGTCCAAAAGGTGCTTAATGTTCTGATCCGTTTGTGTGCATCGGCAACTTCTTTATGGACGCGGGTGCACACACATAAACTTCCACACACTGGTAGGTAGGTTTTGTATACTTAGCCCCTTTGTGTGGTGCCTTCTCTCTATTTGGCCCCTTTGCAGCAGAGCCCAGCCCCTTAAACGCAGGGTGTCTATCCTTCTATCCTCCATTCGCTCTGCTGTCTCACCTCCAAACTTCACCTTTTCTCTCTCCTGCCCAGCTCCTTTCAGTGGGTCTTGATATATTCTCGTGTCATCATCACATTTTCTGCAGCACAGTGAGGCTACTAGTAAGACAAAATAAAAACTGGTGTATTTGTGAAAGCTTTTGTGCTGTTTCAAAGCCTTATTAAAAGTAAAGGTATTTTTTTTAATGATACCAAAAACAGCTTGCAGTGGAAATAAATCGCTTGGATATCGTATGATAATGCTAAACGTGACACTTCTTTCTAACCACAAAAACCTGCCATTTGACCTTTGTGAAAACTCCACTTTTGATTACCTGAAGCCACCTTGTTGGGCACCATGTGCTTTTCAGTTCTCTTCTCTCATAGTGTTTACATTTGGGATTACAAGAGCTTCATGATCTAAAAGAGATCGATATATTTAAATACTTGTATGTATTGCTTTATCTCTTTCGTTCTGTTTTCCTCTTCATTTTAGTTTTTAGATGCATTAATGTGTTAGGTTTCTCTTATGGTAGGTAAGCACTTATCATGTATTAAAGGTAAAAAAAAAAAAAGGTTCCATTAACACAAAATTTCATCAATTGTTTGATAAGAATACAATAAATATTGATGTATGTATCTTGCTTGTGAGGCCTCATGATTGCTGGAGGACATAGTTCAGACACTTTTGTTATTTAGCTCCACATTATTGATGATGTTGCTGAATGTATATACAAAATGCCATTGTCTGTTTTGAAGCATTGGTTGTGGGTGAGTGTACTGAATTGCAGACAGAGGGAGTATTATTTTGAACATTGTCCTGTTTCAAGAGACAGCTTAGCCATGTTTGGCCTGAGGGGACATTTATAAACACATGAATATGCTTTGACCCAGACACAAAGAGATGACACCATCTATAAACACACACTCACACGTGTGCACATACATAGTCCACACACACACACACATACACACATGTGTGGAAAGACAGACACAAATACAGACAGTGTGGACATAAGTGTAACTGCACAAGGTGTTTGGTGAATGAATAAATATACTCATGCATGCATGAACACACACACACACACTCACACATACAGGCCCTACTTCTGCTCACCTTAATTGGCCCACCAAGCATCACTTAAGAAGCCTTTGAGACAGAGAGAGAGTGTGAGATAGACATGGAGGAGGAGGAGAGGGGAGTTCAGAGATATAGACAGAAAAAGGAAAGAGCTGGAGTCTTGGAGAGAAGGAGGAGATCGGGAAGAGAGAAGAGAAGGAGAGGGAGGGCAGAAGGCACGAGAAGGAGAGAGAGAGAAAGCTCCCTGTGTATTTCTGGGGGTAATTACAGATGCAGATTTGCGTTGCCACTTGCAACATGGCTGAATTCATTTCCATCTTCGCTCTGCCCTTCCCCAGTGCCCCTGGGGAGGTACATACAGATCTGTGTGTGTGTGTGTGTGTGTGTGTGTGTGTGTGTGTGTGTGTGTGTGTGTGTGTGTGTGTGTGTGTGTGTGTGTGTGTGTGTGTGTGTGTATAAATGTTGAAGGAGGCAAATCTGGGAATCTGCATAACAAGCTGGGAGAGAAAAGAGGTGAAAGGAAGAAGAGTATAAGAAAGAAAAAGATGATTTTTCCAAGGAGTGTCTAAGAGGTGTGTAAGAGGTGGCATCTATAAACAGCTGCCAAGTGATAGAATTCAGTTAATGCTTAATACCTCAGTTGAAGAGCCACACTGGACGATGTTATGAAATCATGCATTAAGTACTGTAGAGACATGGACTATATTGGAAGTGGTTAACACTTACATACTGGTTTGTTTTAAGTAGGTGCAGCAGAACAATCAATCATAGAAAAGTAAATTTAATCAACTCTATATGATTGATGGGTCAAAGAAATGTGCACTCTTGTAGTAAACTTCACCCACCTTTTGTGCAGAATAAAGCAGTTTGAAGGATAATTTTACTGCTACTTTTTGACCCAGTCATTGCTTTTAAGTAAGAGGCAGAGTTGATTTAATTCAGCTGAACCAGGTTTTGTTCCCTTTTCCATTTATTCATTTTCCTGTTAATTATTTTTGAATGATTAGAAGCAGTTTTTCCTCTCAAGATTCAGTTTGTGCTTCCTCCAGATGTAAACAATTGCCTGAAAAGCTAATGTTGGCTTTAAGCCTACTGTTACCCTGTTCCACTGATAGAGAATACAGGTGTTTGATACCAAAGCAAAAAAATCCCTGCGGTGTGTTTACCTCAGACTTGTCCTTCAGTCAGGAGAAGATTGATGGAGCGCCGCACACTCCCTCAGTGCACTTAGGTTTCTGTAATGACTACATATGGCCACCAGAGGCTTACTGGTCACAGTAGTGTGTGTGTGTGTGTGTGTGTGTGTGTGTGTGTGTGTGTGTGTGTGTGTGTGTGTGTGTGTGTGTGTGTGTGTGTTGTGTGTGTGTGTGTGTGTGAGGAGTGAGGGTCAGAATTACTAAGAGATATAAAAGGGACAGCAAGTGTGCATGTTGGTGTATTAAAACATGCATGAAGAATATTTAAAATATGTGTGATGTGTTTGGAGCCCCTTTCTTTTACATTTTTTAAATATTAGTTTTTGTCTCAGTAGATAGAGAGCAAAAGGAAGGGAGGGAGAGAGCGAGATGAAAAGATGAAGAGTCACTGAATCTGTCTTAGTTTTTAATCCCTTTACGTAACATAACACATACAGATACACACACACACACAAACACATGCATGTGCACATTCAGTCTTTCCTGTAAGACCACCTGGCTTCCCGCTGCCAGTCCGCCAGCCAGCTCAGCAGCCAGAGACTTGGCCCGATTAATTATCTTCCTGCTAATTGAATGTAGAGGGACTCTACAGGGATGGGTCATTAAACTGATGCAGCGTATGTTTGTCTCCACTGTTTATCTAGCCGCAGCTAAAAGATACATCAGACTTGCTGCACACAGGCACAAACACAGGCAGACTCAAACACACGTGCAAGGATGCGGACATTTACATGCTTGTAAATGATATGTAGGCATACAATCATGCACGTGTCTTTTTGTCTCTTAAACACATGCAAGAACAACACACATATTCAAATAGTTACTTTTGGACCAGAACATTCACTCTATGAAAGTGAAAGCAGTCATTTTAATTTCCCAATGCCCAAGGTGGCCTGTTTCAACAGAAAAAAGCATTAAATTGTCACAGCTGAAACTAGAAACGCTGAAAATGTGATTTGTTTCCTTTACAAATACCTTAGAGCTATATCCATTAAGTTTGAGTAGCCACTATTGGTTAACAGAAAATAAGTAACTATTCCATTTATCGCTCAGGTCAGTTTTCACTTAGAAATAAGTAAAGGTCAGTTCAAGATGAGATATACTTTATTTATTCCAAAAATGGGAAATTCCTTTGTTAGCGTCTGAAAAAAGTTAGGTTAAAGACAACAAACACATAACAGAATAGTTGAAACTAGTAGAATAATATACTAAGTATTCAGAATTTCAAGCTCCATAATTGTGAGGATTTCTGTTTTTTCTTTGCACAGTGTTTTGCTTAATTGATGATTTTTGATTAGCTAGACAACCGATTTTAACACATCAGTTATGTCCATCCGTCTTCTTCCTCTTATCCGGTAGTGACCCAGTTTTATAAAGTGAAATTTTTCTCCTTTTTGACAGACCAATCAATTAATTGAGTGCTATGAAAACTAATTGACAGATTAATTATTCATGAAAATATCTGTTTGCAGTCATAGATGGTTCATTAATGATAATCCTTTCAATTCCTTTTTGCTTACAAAGTCAATGATTGATTCAAAAATCATGGGGATTTCAAGTACTTGCATCTTTCTACTTAGTTATTCCTCATGCACTAACTCCTCTCACTTCACAATAAGTACTGTTTTACTGAGTTCTTATGTTCTTTAAGTCATATTGATCCTTCGGTCACACAATGATCATTTCAAGAGCAGAGATCTTATATTGACAGGGTACATGGCTTTATAAAAGTCTTATGAAAAGAGTGTATATGAGGTGTAATTAATGTAAATATTATAGGTCTAATAAACAAGCCCTCAGTCCTGACATTAAACCTACATTGTTTCAGTGCTAATGAAGAGAGCTCACAGGAGAAGTGGCTCTCTTCTTCTTGTCCCCTCATTTTTCTTTATCATCTCCTATGTGTTATTGGCTTCATGTAATCCCTGATACTGTGAATTGGTAATGATGCCACACTGGAAAGGAAGTGTAATGCTGATGCACACTTCGTGCCAAATTAATTGACACTGAAGACATTTTAGTTGATTTCCTAATGGAAGGGGCTAATTTAAATACCCATATTTTATATCATATCTTTACAGTATCTAAAAAGTATTCACCCCTCTTGGCAGTCTTGTGTTTTGTTGTCTCATGACAGGATTAGGATGAGAAACATACCCTTTAATATAAACAGGTCTACAGTTAACCAAATTAATCAAAATATAACATATTTTCTCAAATATTCCTGTAGTAGTGTAGGCGGTTGATACATCATCGTCAGTGCAACCAATAGGTGTAAGATGTCAGATAATTAGTTAAATGAAGACCATCTGTGTGTTACAATGAAGGGCTTTAAATTGATTTTAGAGTCAGAACACAAATAAGCAGCATTATACATCAATACAGCATACAGATGAGTAACCATCAAAGGAAAAAAAACAATAAAATGCTCTAGTACAGGTTCAGTCCTGCAAAATCTGCCAGAACACTTTCAGAGTGTCACTGCAAACATTTTAGTCTCTGAAACTCAACAGGAGGGAACAGCATTCTCCTGAAAGATAGTCTCACATCTGGAGTTCTGAACATCAGTGGTAGAGAGCGGTGTCTAATACTACTGTTAGATGTGATTCTCCTCCTGCTTCAAAGTCTCCATTGGCTCGTTTTACTTCTTAGTGCCAACAAAGACTTCAGTCTGCAGTATAATTCCATACACTGAATTGCAGGGAATAATTACTGGATGTGTTAACACATCTCTGTCTGTCCGTACACATGCTTTGTCTCTTCTGACTACTATATGGACAAAAGTACTGCTAGGCCATGGAAACCCATGCCATTCAAGCTCCTGGCACCCAGTTTTTGTGCTCCTGTTAATACCGGAAGAGGTTTGGAACGCTGGAGTTATTGAGTCAGAGGAGCGTTGGTGAGTTTTATTCACTATCCACCTCAGCACTTGGCGACCCCTGCTCCATAACTTCACATGGTGTAACTATTACAGGATCACCCTCTAATTCACTGAGCTCTTCATAACAATCCACTCTTTCACAAATGTTTGCATGGCTAGGCGCTTCATTTGAATAGTCTATTTTCAGTTTCTGACTGCTCAGGCTAAAATGATACAAAATAAAACTTGGATTTAGAAAAGTTTCTGTTTTTGGCCTTGTGGCACACCGAGGTAAATCCAAAGCCAAGCATTACAGTAGTAAAAGTTTTTATTTGTGTGGAAAAGTACTGAGTCACTGTGTCTGTCTGAAAAGGATACAGACTCCAAGCCATACATTTTCTTAACCATTTATCCAACGTAGGGTCACAGGAAGGCTAGAGGAAATATCAGCTGTCATAGCAGCTATTAACCTAACATGTAGGTTTTGGAGCATCTAAAGAAATTCATAGGCACAGGTAGAACACAGAACATCCATCCATCAATCCATCCATCAATCCATCCATCCATCTATCTTCTTAGCCACTTACTGTGTAGTACTTCATTGATTACTGATTCTCTGTTTTAAGCAGGTTTTTTTTCTCATTTACTTTTCTACTTTTATTGTTTTCTAATATATATCTAATCCACTTTTTCTTTCTGACCCTTGTGCTGCTGTAACAAGTGGATTTCCCAGTGTGGGATTAATAAAGGTTGTATGATGATGTATCTATTACAGTATGTCATTAACACATGTCGAAAGTGACTGAAGTTTCTTTCAGGATCAATGAAGTTTCTTTCTTTCTTTCTTTCTTTCTTTCTTTCTTTCTTTCTTTCTTTCTTTCTTTCTTTCTTTCTTTCTTTCTGTTCTCTCTCTCCCTCCCTCCCGCCTTCCTTCCCCAACTATACAATGACAGGTTTTATGATCTGTGTCATCATATTCAGCTGTTTTGTGCCTTTTTTTTCGTTCATCTTGACTGAAACAGTGACTCAGTATTTAACTGTACTGAATTTACTTGTCTGAGCATGATATTCAACCCTATATGGCACCCATTGTTGGCTGGTAAAGGCTGACGGCTGACACTGAGGCCCATTCCTGCCACATGCCTGCACACATATAATGGCCATTTCACAGCTCGTCTGGGGGTAATGGAGTCTGGCTGGGCCTACCATGATGAATCGCTCCAGAGAAGAATGAAATGGGTGATCAGGCAAAATTGACAAAGCCTAAGAGGTGCTTTTACTGGACCTGGTGACTAAAGTCAGACACCCAAACCTGAAGCTTGTTTTGTTTGTTTTTTTGGTTTGCTTCTTGGGTTGTTTGTTTGTTTGTTTTCTGTGGTAAGTCAAAGACTGGGTTGAGACCAGATTTTGACAATAATGTGTTTGTTAGAGCTGTTGATGAGCAGTTTTTTAGGGGTGTCTGATATAACTGTCCAGCATACTCTGGGCTTACATATGAAGCTATTCTTTACTGGTATCTGTCTTTACATATTCAACCAGAATATTAAAAAAAACAAACAGCCAAAGTTAAATTAAGTTAAACCTGAACTGGTATCGCTGAACACTAGCCTGGACCCACAAAATTACCTAAATGGCCCACACTTCCCACCTTTCCCCTTCAAACTCAATACAGCCAAAACACAACATGACTGTGCTGGTATTTCAACTGGACCTTTGAGGTGAGCGGTAGCCAACGTTATAAATGGCGTGTGGTAGATAATGTCAATACTCTGTGATTGGACTGAGCCTGCTGAGTCGCTAAAGGTCAGGAAGGAGCACATTGCTGATTGTTTTCCAAAGACAGCCCATTGAAGTTTGTCTGATAGGGGTCATTTAGTTTAAAGCACATTCAGAGGGTAAGTTATCAGTCTCCGTCATGCTCCTTCCTTTACGAGTGCTGTTTGTTTGAAAATGGGCAGGTGGCGTTTGGGAGAAGTTTTCAAAATAAAATTGCACACTTGCTGTTGAGTCAATGTAAATTATAATCATAAATATGAGCTTATGGCTCCATTATGACTCTCAACTGGCGCCACACAATGAACAGCCTATCCCTGATATTACTTCATGTCAAGTTTATGGATTCATGTCATTTGGGCAATACTATAATGTACTGATGTTTTGGTACCCTATAACTTTGCATTTGAGGTATGTTCTGCTTTTGAAAGACAATCTCCCAGTTTAGAAAAGTAAAAGTAAGCACACATAACATACCAAAAGCTGTTATTCTTTTATCAGCTTTTATCAGTTACATAATAAAAGGCCATCTTCAGTGTCGTGATCCTGGGCCGGTGGCCCAGTGTTTTGAGTTTTTGTGAAGTTCTGTTTTCTGGTTGTTCAGGATTTTTGGAATTTTAGTTTGTCTGTGTTTTCTGTTTAGTTTTCCATGTTCTGGTTTTCCCCTGTGCTCCTGTGTGTCAGTCTCCCTGTGTTAAGTCTGCATGTATTTGTTTAGGTCACTTCCTGTTTTATTTTGACGATTTTGTGTTCCTTGTGCTTTGTGTTTAGGATTACTTCCCCTTGTCTCGTTAGTGTATTTCGTTCACCTGTGTTGTCACCTGTTTCCTTTTCCCTCGTTATCCTTTGTGTATTTAAGGTCTCTGTGTTGCTTAGTTCCTTGTCGCGTTGTCAGTTAATCGTTGGTTTTTCCCTGCTGTGTGCTTTATGCCACGTTCATGTTTATGCCACGTTCCAGTATTTTGGATTAAAGATTTAAGTTATGGTTAAACTCCTGGTCTGAGTCCTCTGCCTCGCTTGCCACAGCCCTCAACCTGACATTCAGACAATACACAAAATCTCTGCTTGTAAACCCCTCCCACTATGAGAAGTTTAGCAGCCAAAACTGGCACACAGGCACATCTAAGGTCCATGAAGGTCCATACGGTCTATATCAGACTGTATGATATCATTATGTTGCCTAGCAACCACCTACAAGAGGCTAAAATGACCCATTTGTAGTGTTTATGCACACATGACGCCTTATAAAATCACTGCATCACTTTTATTTCACAACAGTAACATCTAATTTATTTCCACAAAACTTTCATTATGCGCGACATATTATGATGTCATCGCGCAACCACAACAGACTAATCACAAACCAAACAATGTGGACATGTAGTAGTAGTGTAAATACATGCAAAGGCACTGAAGACCTTGAGATTAACATGCTATTTTGACTCAGAATTAGCAATTAAATAGTTATATACCAATCGAAATGAGGTGAGTCAATGATGGAACTGGTTAGACTTATAGCTTCACATTCTAGCATACACAAAATACCATGATCAATTAAGTCTCCAAATGAAAGCCAAGACTTTGCCCCCAGCTGCTTTGAAGAGTAAAACAAATAGTGCAGTTAGATTTGGTTAATTTATTCATTTGTTGCCATGGAAAATATCTGTCGTTGCTACCACATCTCATATCCTCTCACAACCTTTAAAGACGCTTTAATCTTAGCTGCCTTAATGTCTATTAAAACGCATAGACCACTCCAAATACATGTATGCCTCTATTTTTGTTTTCCAATTAAGGCTTTTAGGTCTAATGTCATTAACGATGATCCTTTTGTAGTATATCCTGAGAAGTGATCTGAACAGCACAAGATGCAAATGTGGATATTTGCTGTCCTATCCACCCACATCATTTTGGTGGTTGGTGTATGTGTGTGCATGTGTTTGTGCAAGGTGCGTACATTTGTGCTCACGACACCCCTCGCCTCAGTGCCTCTTCAAAGGCATTGAGTGGTGCCCTTTGTGGCCCCCGCTCCCACCCCTTTCACTCACTCCTTTTGTCTTAGCGTTTCATATTTAATAGAGCTGGCTCAGAAACAGAGCAAAGATAGGTACCTGAGGCTGAGGGCGAAGGGCTACTGATGCCTCGGTGAAGTGTCTGCTCTATCTGTGTGTCTCCGTGTCTCTTACTACCAGGATCCTTTCAAGAGAATATATGAGCAGCAGATCAAAGGGAACCGCAATGACGTCTCCCTATTCTGTTGGGACAGCGTGGTCGTTGATACACCCCCTTCTCTGTATGCATGGACACACTTGCCCGCTTTTAAACAGGTGTCTTGACTGATAAGTGATACACATCCAGGGTCAAAGAGAGGATGCAACAAAAATTTAGGAGCTCTTTAAAACTAAGAGCAGTTTGCGTATTACCTTTATCTTTGCTTTTCTTCTCTCCATATGGCATTCAGCATTTACTTCAATCCCTCATTATCGCTCATGTTTTTTGTTTTTTTTTTTAGTCCTAGCACAGTTGAAATTGTTGCACTGATTCTCTTAGTTCAGTTCCTTTTAGTGATACGAGCATTTCAACTAAGCTCAGAAAAGAAAAAGGGAAAACAGCATTCCGGTGTCTCCCTTGTGCTCTTTTTTTTTTTTTTTTTTTCTTTCCTGTAGTGAGGTGATGAGAGCCCATTGGCGTCTGTCAAACTATCTGGCTGATTTTATAGCTGGCTTTCAATCACTTGCCTTGTAGAGAACAAGAACACATGTTCATATTGATCATCAATCAATGATCAATTAAGCAAGCCATTTGTCCAATTAGAGCAAAGGTTCCATCCGGACCATGGCTTATTTAGCAATTTGATTGGAAAGGAGCGGAGGGAATAGATATGCTTGCATAATTGATTAGAATCAGGTCTTTAAACACTTATCTAAGTCACATACTGAGGCCTCTCAGGTTTTCTGTCTGAGCTATAACAGACCATTAGAATCAAATGTGTTTTTATGGCTTGACACTAAGGGCCCTATTTAAACTCTGAAAGCGCACCAAAAAGTGCAAAGCAGTAAAGCTAAGAGTTAATGGACTGTGATCCTCACCTTCTATTTTTTTGTCCGTGGTAGTGAAGCAGTGTAATATATATATACAACTTTCTGAATTGTACATAAAATGGACAGTGTGGTGCTTTAGTTCATTGTTAGTGCGTCATGTCACAGGTGTCATTGTTTTGAGTAATAATGGTAATAATACAGTGTGCAACAGTATTGCAGTGGTCAAGAGAAGGTCGAACTGTTAGAAGATCAGACCAAAAAAAAAAACCTGTGTTGTACTAGAGCGCAATTAAAAATTATGATTTCCTTTAGGGTTAGTGTTGGCCCATGTAGCATTACCTAGATAGAGCTTTGGTTTTCATTGTGCCATTAGTCTAATTTGTTTATTCTTTTGGTTCCTTAGTTTCATGTGACTATTTGGCTTATAGACTTAGTGATATAGAGTACGGCTACAAGAGTCTGACAGGACGCTTACAGATTCACTATTCCTCTCCATATGACAATCCTTTCTCCCCATACAATTCTTTTAACTAAGGTGGCGCTGTCTCACCATCTCTACCCAACACCTTTAAACATAAACCCTCCTCCTTCCTTTGCCACTTCTCTTGGTGGACACATTGTTTATTTGGGTCAAATAGTCAGTTATCTTGTGGAAAGAAAGAGGGGTGTCTTCCAACACTGCTATCCTCTTTTTCCAAATCCTCACCCTCCTTCTCTTTTTCCGCTTCTTCCACCCCTGGCCCCTCCATTTTAGTTTTCAGACATTTAACCAGTCAGCAACAATCAGAGCTGACAGAGTGACGGAAAACAATTGAGGCAGGGTCATTGGAGGGTTGACCTTAGAGCTCTGAGGGGGTAGGCATTGGAGGGAGGCCCAGGGAAAAAACCGCCACCCCAGTGCAGTGTCCTGCCTGTGTCTTTGTTGTAGTTGTTGGTGAGAAAATGCAGGAAACTTAACTCCCTGTACCCACCTCTTTTCAACAACTGCTTCACTTTCCTTCACTATCTGTTTCTCATGTGCTACTCTCCAAGTCTTTTTTATCCCTCTTTGTGTTATCACCCAAACAGGGTGAACTGAGGGAGCAGAAGGTGATGAAGTGACTGACTTTCCCTCCCATTTGCCTCGTCTTCCCTTTCTTTCAGACAGTGTTTGAGAGACGGTGACTGCGTGACACTTGGGTTGCTGATTGGCAGGAGGCGTGGAGGTATATGGGTACATACATGTGTGTCTTTATGTTTGAGGGGGGGTGGGGTGGGGATGTGTGGCAGTGACTGCGTGTCTTTGTGCATGTTTGTCTGGATGCTTAAACGGGGCAGGGGGAGTTATCGAGACTGTAGTGATTCAAGACAGAGGAGGGTTGATGGTAGGATGGGACAGATGAGGGGAACTGGGGGTGAAGAGGGAGGAGGAAGGGGGTTCATCCACTCTTTCTCTCACCCTCTCCGTGACAGTTTGGAGGTTTCACACTTAGCTGCCCTTGCATTGGTTTGTCTGCTCGCTTCAATCAGGTTCCCACGTGAAAGTGTGCGCTTACTGTCCTCATGCACTCATCTGACCGTTGGGCATCACAGCAGTCAAAATCAGAGCTTAGAGGGACATGTACATGACAGCTGGGCCCAGGTCCACGGACACAAGGCATACAACACTTCAGAAGGACTCACTTTAGTTCCCATGCTGCTGGCCCAGTTTTTATTTATTTTCAAGTTGTGCCTAATGAACTGATTAGACTGTGTGTAATTTCCACACAAAACACTGATTTTTTTCCCCTGATATTTTTCATATTAATTGATGTTTTTTTTAATATTGCAAGAGGATACTTTTTAACAGGTTATTTTAAAAAAATCCAGATAGTGTCGCGTCTTGGTGTGATGTGCCATTAGAGTAATATCTAATGTCTGTAATAAATTACCATCACTGAATGCATATCATTGCTTTATCTACTGGAAAATGTCAAAGTTGGGTGACTTCATTCTCTCCAAATATCTAACTAATACACTGATACGCATAATTAGAGGTCATGGGCTGGCAATTAAAACAGTATCCCTTGTTCTCACAAGGCTCATCGCAAATGTATGATAATTTAATAATTTTGCCACTGGTGTCATATATGGATGATTGATTAGAGAAAGAGAGAAAGGGGAGAGAAATGGGTGGATGCAATGCAAAATGAGGCAGAGTGGGAGGGAAATGGAGGGGGAGTGGGGGGGTGAATTAGTGATGGGATGGAGGGAGAACGAGCAAAAAGAAAGGAGAAAGGGGTGGTGGGGGGGGGTTCCTGGTGATTCAGCACGGTGGACCAATGTGAAGGAGGATGCAATATGAGGATGGTAAGTGGATGGACTTACCATCAGAGACAGAGAGTGGGATGGATGGACAGGAGGAGGGGTGACAGCGCTCCCCTCTAGCAAGTGGTGCGGCGACAGGGACAGATGGCGTCCCTTGGCGGACAGAGTGAGTCCCAGTTTTCACCTGCGGCCCCATGGGAAAAATCCGCCTTCCTCACACATGCAGCCATACAAGAGGCCCTGGAATGCTCACGCTACACTACAGCAAGATGAAGGATGTACTCGGAGGAGTTGGGGGGAGCTGAAGGGAATGATGATAGGAGGGAGGGGGGTGGGAGTAGAGAAGCGGGTCAAGGGAACAGTGATATAGAATAGTCTGAGAAAAACTTTAAGGGAGGAAATACGTAGAGTGGGAAAAAGCATAGAGGATTAGAAGATTGTGCAAAGTAGAATTTGAAGGAAACTATAAAGAAGGCAGTAAAAAAAAATCAATAAGGACAATGTTTGAAGAAAGAAAAGCAGCAGGGAAGCCTTCACACTGTGAAAACTATTTGACAGATACTTTCCGACAGACAGCGCAACACCCAGGCAGATGCCTCTTGTTCTCTTTCCCTTTTTCTTCTTTTCCTTCTTTCCCTCCTAAGCCATCATCTCCTTTCTCCCTGCCTTGTTTTCTTTCGTCTTCTTGCCCCATCTCCCTCTCTCTCCCTTTCCCTGACTGCTGGGTGATACAGATGGTGCTTTTGAGTACTGTGAATGGGGTCAGGCTGGGTCGGGAGGGAAGGGGGTACAGAGAAGACCAGACAATAATGTAACGATTCGCCCGCCCCCCCCCTTGGACCAGCAGGGCCGTGGAGGAGAGTGAAAGTAAACAATGGTCCTTCGCTGAGGGGGTCAGTGGGAGGGGAGATAGACGAGGGGAAAGGGGTATACAAGGGAGGGTTGGGGGGGCTGGGGTGGGGTCAGTCTCCCATGGTCTTGATGCAGGCCATGGTTGGGAGGGGGGGCCGCAATGTGTGCATTTGTCGGTGTGTGTGTGCTTGCTGACTGGTTGGAGGGGCACACAGGTCACAAGGTAGCTCCAGTCTTGGCATGTGGTCTGTGTTCACAAGTCTGTGTTTTGAAAACTCATTACTGCACTGATTCTTTCCCCTACCATTTTTGTTGTCAGTGAGTCTTGTCTTGCGTGTGAACAATTTCCATTCTTTATATTCTTTAAAACACCCTTTCATCAGACTTGGCAAGATTGTCAGTGATACATGCAATGAGACGATGACAAATCAATGTTAATTTGACCCAGTGAAGAGTAGACTTACACACATCCAAATCTTGAAACTTTAGGATTCCAGTGATAGAGCTCCTATGATAATAGAGAGTTTATTTTTTAAATCTTAAATGTTTTTTGGAAATCAAACAAGTGTGCCAGTGTGTTCTGGATTGAATGTTGCAATTTCAAGAGCAGTAGTTGCTCAGCAAACACCGAGACAAGTCCTGACTGTTGTCTGAACAGCTCATCAAGGTACAGACATGAAAGGACATTAGCTAACCATCAGCACTAACCAGCTGAAGGTGTATGATGTATTGTTCAGTTTAATAGTTTTATAGTATGTGGCTAGATGAACAACTTCAAATGCTACAAGATGTAAAATGATTCACTCTGTTTGACAGTGCTGGATGTTTTAAAAACATCTTAAAAGTTAACCCTTATATTAACGGGCATCGCGCCGATTTACATGTAACAAATAAGTTGCTTAGTTACTGTAAGTAAGTGCAGCATTATTTCTGCAGGAACATAATAACTCAGTATGACATACAAGAATATTTAATTCTGATCATTTTTTTAGGATAAACAAAAAAACAAAAAGCACGATCATAATGATGACCAGCTGCTAATATAGACATTTATAAAGATAAATAATCAGTTTGAAACTTGTTGATATTTGTTAAACTAACTAAAATAAATGTGTTACTCTTCTATGTTTGAGATATATTAAAATATATTTCAGAGAAATGTGAGCATTAACTCTCTTGAGTCTGGGTTTTGTGTGGTGTCACACAATTAACATGTAAACATGTGTTTCTATATTCATTGCAGAAACTCAGTGTTGCAGATGGTGCATTTACTTACGGTGACTACCTTGAAGACATAGGGCGTCTTTTTAAGACATCTGGTTATAATCATTTCAGAATCAAATAGCACATTAACAGCTAATTCTTGCATTTTAAAAAAAACTAGCTTATTGCTATATATTACATTGCAAAATTATTATGTCATTTATTCATTTGTGTTTTAATTGGGGCCCAGGAAGACAATTACTTGCTAATTTTTTTTAAACAGGTTATGAAAATCATAACCAGACCATATACAAATGTTCTTAAAAAAAGAAATGTGCACACGCACATGTGTGTGTGTGTGTTCCAGTTTGTCTTGTCTGCTTTCAGATTTTTTTTTGCTTTGCAATATTTAGTAGACAAGAGTTGTTTAAGTGTCCTTATTTTCTTCACACTCAAACTACAAACGTTCATACTGCAATCAGTTTTAATATTTTTCTTGACATTTGCTTATTTATTTTAAATTATAACAATATAATGTGTATCATTTAAATGTGAAGGATACTAATTTGCATGATTTTGCTTATGCATTGTGTACTGATAATTGTTTTCTGTTAAAGCTTGGAAACACTGAGGACTCTCGCTTGCTTCCAAGGCTTCTATACCAGGCAGAAAATCCCATCTTTGAATCGGTTCATTCAATTCTCAATGCCCATTTTGTTCATCAGTTTCAAATTATTGTCTGCGGACTCTAGTGGACTGTATAGGTTACCATCTGTGCACTGACAGCATGTGCTCGAGTACAAATGAAAGGGATACTGGAGTGTGACAGTTGACACATGGCTAAGTAGGCCTAAAGATGCCCCATTGATCTAATTGACCAGAGAGGCAGGAATCAATGGCAGTGATCAGCAGTCCCCCAAAGTCCAATATTTGCACAATGACTTAACTGCTCCAACTAGCCAGATGTTGGTCTTTTCAGCGCTCACTGAGCTCTGTGCAACTGCTTGTTAAAGTAATAAAATGCATTACATAATTTGGTACCGTGTACAATACATATATATACGGTACATTTACTACATTTACTTGACAATTCCAGATGTTGGAACTGGTTTTGCTCTTTACATGTTAACCTTTTGTTTCATCAGCAAGCCCTTTAAATGTTAAATGTTTTTGTGTTATCCTTTAAAATTTCTATCACATTGAAAAGTAAATAAATTCCTAAATATGGAATAAATTAAGTCTTATCTTATCTTATCTTATCTTATCTTATCTTATCTTATCTTATCTTATCTTATCTTATCTTATCTTATCTTATCTTATCTTATCTTATCTAGCATCTTGCTCTACACTTTCCATCTGTGGCTTTTGATCGACAGCTGCTCGGAAGTGTAAAGGGAGTTTCAATGCAAAGATGAGAAGACAGGCAGCAGGGGTCAAGTCCCTGGGCCCCTGGGGGCTTGCCTTTTCTTCCATCCCTATGTCAGACCGAGGGGTGCTTTCAGGGGCCAAGAGATGATGCAGAAACCTGCATTGTCCGTGAGGCCCTCACATGTCAATACTAAAAGTCAAATAGTGTTGTGACATGTTTTGGGAAGTGTAAGTGACAAACACACAAATGTCTTTGGGCAGAGTGTGCACATATGCTCATAGTGCATCACTTGTTCTGCGTGCACATGGGACGCATGAACAGGCAGGCATCTTCACTCAGATAAAGAACCATACACTGCACAGAATTCACACAACAAACCACTCTATTTACTGCCACTCTGACTCGGTGCAGTAGGGAGCAGTAAATGATGACACTTTGAAGAGATTATTGCCAGTGAACACTGTAGCAACTACAGTTGTGAGTGTGTATGTGGGTGAATATGTGTGAGAGGGATCTGATTTTGCCATTTTTGACTAGATTGATTTCTGTTCTATGATTATATCATGTCTTAAACTGCTACTCATAAAAATTATCTTAGGTTTGCCTTTACGGCTGTGGTAGATTTATGATGCATTCAGGAATATTTGACAATTATTCTTGTTTATGTCTGTCTTTACTCTAAGCCAGATCATTTCTATGCATCTGTGAAAATGTGGTTTCTTCCTGGGCCCTTCTTTGAAAAGAAATTTCTGTATCTCTGCAGTGTCGCATTATTGCCACTGACACCTGTTTATACAATGTTAACATCAATGGCAGTATTGTATAGAATCATACACTATATTTCCAAACGTATTTCATCACCCATCCAAATCATTGAATTCAAATGTTCCATCACTTCCATGGCCACAGGTGTACAAAACCAAACACCTGGGCATGCAGACTGCTTCTGCAAGCATTTGTGAAAGAATGGGTCGCCCTCAGGAGCTCAGTGAATTCTAACATGGTACCATGATAGGATGCCCCATGTGCAACAAGACCAGTAGTAAGATTTCCTCGCTACTAAATATTCCACAGTCAACTATTAGTGGTATTATAACAAAGTGGAAGCATCTGGGAATGACAGCAACTCAGCCACAAAGCTGCAAGCCACATAAAATGACAGAGCACAGTCAGGGGATGCTGAGGCGTATAGTGCACAGAGGTCACCAACTTTCTGCAGTCAGTCACTACAGACTTCAAAACTTGATGATTGGCTCGAGAACAGTGCGTAGAGAGCTTCATGGAAAGGGTTTCCATGGCTGAGCAGCTGCATCCAGTTCAGCACTAGTTTGAGAGAACAGTGTTATTCACAAGCGTAATCTTGATTCAGGTGGGCACGGATATGTTAATGAATATTGCAGGAGGACACCTACATTGTAGCTGAGGCAGTAGTTGAGAATGTGTGCACAACTACTTTTTCTCAGAAGGAAATAACAAGTAAATAACAACTGGATAAAGATCACTAACCCAAACTACTTGGCGATGTTTTCAATTCAGATTTATGGAGGCAAGCCAAGAGTCAGATGAGCCAGAATAATGACTTGCTACACATTGTTTTACAACATAAGCATTATTATGTATAAAGCACTCATTTCTTAAATAAAAAAAAAATAGTGCCAAAACTAGAAAATGCACGTGATTAATCTTCTACAGTAGCACACATTCTCTGTCAGTGACAAAACTAATATCATCTCATCACTGATATGAGAAGATGATTTAAAATGCATGTCAGTGTAGAACTAACAAGGAGAATAATACCACGCAGTGCTCATCCAAACTCTTATTTTTCAAAGTTATTCTAAACTTACAATTTGTAACTGTTTAAATAACCTTACTCCATAGACTCTTGAAATGATGAATGACCAATGGCTTGACCTTTTAAGCAACTTCAAACATAATAGCTTTTGAACACTAAAAATACATACCCTGAGTAAAAGTGAGTACATTGAGAGTGGCCTTCAGCCTTCAATGGCACACATGTCGATGAATGAGCAGAGGGGCTGCAGGAATAATGTTGCAGTATTGTGCTTGGAAATAGTCGTGCCTTGACTGTCTTTATGAAGAAATTGCAGGACAGATGTGAATATTGTGGTTGGATGTGCTCCGACATGTTGCTTTTCACAGGGAACAAAGGCGGGATATTAAAAAAAACAGTGTTAAGGTCATTGTTTGTTTGTTTTGTGCAAAAGTTTCAGGTATTCAGAATGTTCCTATTTTTTTTTTTCCTGAGGACTTTAAGATTTGTTATTAGAATTTGTTTCAGCTGTTAGAGGGTAAGTATGGTCATTTCTTTTGCCTTAGATGAGTCCAGTTTAACACCTGTTTAAACATTACAGCCCCAAAACAAATCGGGCTGCATACATTTTTGTAAGGTCTTCAAAATGTGTTCTTCTTATTCATAAATGGAACATGCTCCAACATTACAACTTGTTCAGAATCAACCCCCCATATAAACAAACTAGCAAACAAAAATTAAAACATTTTTAATTATTGCAGCAGAGTGAAAGTGTGAAAATCTTGTGAAACAATTTCCAAAATTCTGTTGGCATTTACATAAAACTATTTAATAACTGCAATGACTTTAAACAGTAATGCAAGGCTGAGATTCGTATTACTTCCCGATAATTTAAATCGTCTCAGCAGTTTATATGAAAGGATCAAAACACGAGATCTTAAAAACATGTTGATTCTTCTTGTTTTCATCCAGATCACAATTTTATTGCATACCATCAGTAAAAGACAATAATAGCACAATCACAAATTCATAGCACATGAAAATTGGTCAGCTGAGCCAGCAGCTACTCCCCAGTAGTGGAGACAGAATTATATATGTGTCTGTGTTGCACCTGCAGGGCAAAGACGAGTAAGCTATTGTTCCATAAGAGTCATCCAAAAAGGGAAAGATGGAGAAATTTAGTTCTGAGTTTCAGAACAAGTTGCATTTTTGAAATTTGATTACAGTAATAGATGGCAAGCTCATAATCTGACAGTAATGATGCATTTTGAATCATGGTCTTTTCGATTATGTTGCTTGCACTTTTCAGATAAAAACCATGTCGAAATGGGTTTACTTCAATTCAACAGGGAGAATTTGAAGGCCCAGTGATGGAGTCATTTGAAGTCCTATCAGACAGTTTTCTGACCCATGTGGAGAGCCAAATAGACGCATAGATAACAATAATCTTTGGGGGCACAGTCCTCCCTTAGCATTGTCACAGAGGAAGAATGCCATGCAGAACAGTGGAGCATGTTGCATTTTCTAAAGCCTTCTGGAAAGAATACTCTCAGGATGAATGCTAGTTTTAACTCCAGACTCTTGAGGACTCGCAATACAACAGGGATAGTGTTTGACATTCTTTCTGCCAGATGCCAGGCCAGTCAGCTGAAACCTGAGAAGACTGGCTCCCTGGGTATGGTTTCCTGCAACTTCCATAACTGTCTGACAACAAACACTGGAAAAAAAAAAATCAAAAAGCATCCGATCGCTTCGATGTAGGGGTGTCGAAATGTTGTGGCATTGCAAGCAGCTATGCTGGAATTTGCCGTGCCGTGTTTACTGCCAAATCTTCAAGTGTTCATGCTCAGTTAAAGTAACTACCTGTGTATACAGCTTCAAATGTACTGTTCTCACAGGTGAGTAGAATCATATCATCTAACTCAAGTTTAAGTTTTTTGTTTAGGAAAAAATTATTAATCTCCAAGCAGACAGTATTGCAATATAAATAAACTACTCATGGTATGAAAAAAACTGTGCAGTAAATGGATGTTACAAAGGTCCAGCTGTTGTTTGAACCTATATAAACATAATTTTGTTACTTCTACTGTATATGTGATCTTCCATAGTCCAAATCTGAAAAATAAAACTAGTCCAGTTCACAAAACATGGCATTAACATCAACTTTGCTCTTCTCGGCTCTGTATGCACTGTGTGAAAATAAGCTGTGGGGTCATACGCACGCTTGTGTGATGTGTTTGTTTTCATTTGTTGTATTATGGTCAGACAAATCCTGAAAAGCATCTAACTGTGTCTCTATTAGAGCAGCAAGTTCCTTGGATGATCAAATGCCTCAGTGGATCTAGCCTAGTCAAAGCTCATGCGAATAGAAAAAGAAAACCAAGGTGCACTGCAGTGCTGTATGTCCTCGGTCAAGTTCTTCATTCCCTTGGCTGAATCACCGTGCTTTTATATTAGTGTGATTGGCAGCCACAAGAGCTTTATGAACACCCGGCTCTGTCAAAGGGATGTACAATTCACAAGCTAGCCTTTGTAAGGCTTTGCCAGGAAACAAGGCTGAGAAAAAAAATCATACAGAGGAAAAGGTCTCTCCATCCTTTACCTCTTCACTGAGCCTCAGAGAGAGTGGCAGCAGTTATGTGCATATCTGAAGGTAATTTTTGTGTATCGTTGTGTCTGGGTTTCTACAGTTTGTAATGAGGGATTAGTGTGTGTTACAAATATGCGTGTCTGTTCTTGTGAATGTGCAGAGCTGTAAGAGCTATGATAAGGTAGAAGTGTGGATGAAGAACACAAGGGAGGATGAGGAGAGCGACAGTGGGACATGGAGTTTTTAGGGGTTTATAATGGGGCACTGCAGACGTTGGGCCCGGGTCCTAATTGATCTCTGGGTAGAGCAGAGGGCCCAGCCTCGGGGGCCACTGGAGGGGTCATTAGGATGCAAATATAACAGTGTTTCTGCAGCACACACCTGACAGACGCATTGACAAGGGAGGGAGTGATAGGGGGAAAAAAAAGAATTTGAATCAAAGCAGGGAAAGGGAATCTGCCCCTTTCTGTCATTCACCTTATAATCTTCTTTTGTCCTCTTTCTTGTCTGTTTCTTGCCATATAAAATCATGTAAGGGATGTGCTTGTACTTGTCTAAATTATCTTTTATTTTGGCAAGAATTAACTTAGATATTCTCGTCTACAGCAAACCAAGAACAAATCCATCCTCTTGACTACTTATTCCATTCAGGATCGGAAGGGGCTGGAGCCAACCCCAGCCGTCACAGGGCGAGAGGCAGGGCAGTCTATTGCAGGGCTAGAAGATGCCATCCATCCATCCATCCATCCATCCATCCTCTTATTCAGGGCCGGGTCACGGGGGCAGAAGCCTAAGCAGAGAAGCCCAGCTGAGGCTAGAAGATGCATTTTATTTATTAATTTATTTTTGTAAGAAGTTGGCAGGTGGTGTTTTTTGAAGACTGTGGGAAATGTAGTTTTGGCATTACAAGTGAAAATTCCAATGCATATACTGTGTTGAATTTGAAATAAGTAATCCATTTATTCTGTATGTTCCAGATATACAGATAAAAATGCTGATGAAGATGCATATCACAACCACATTTCTCTGGGGACCAAACCAGCAGCACTTTGTCATTTATTTTTATTAGGTTTGTACTGGAAAAACAATCATGTCCGTCTACTGAAACAAACCTGGACCTCTGCCCATGTACACTTCTTTCATTATTTGTCTTTTTCATGTCTCCATTTTTTAAGACAAAAGCTGAGGATATCCATGGCAGAGGTTGGGGGGCTGGGGGCAAGCTCGAATGGGGATCGTTTTTTCATTCTCCCCTAATTGACGTGAACAGTTCTTTTGACCCTAATTAGCGCTCTGTAATCTCTCATTTGCATATCACAAAGGCAACAGCATTTGCATATTTGTAAACGAGATGGGTCCTGCATCTGCATGCGTTCCCTTGTTTCCTTGCCTTTCTTCTTTGCCCCTCGCCTTTCTCTCTGTCTCTCTCTCCCTTTCTTTCACCATCTCCCTCTCTCTCTCTCCCTCACATGGGTACAGTGCCAGAAAGTGGCAGCGACAACAGGGCAACATGCAGACAGGGACAAGAAGCATGCACTGGTCGCTTGGCACGTGCCCTGGCATGGACACTGACAAGGAGAAAATGAGGCAAAGGGGAAAGGAAAGGAAGTTTGAAAGAGTTTGCAGGTGCAGGGAAGTTGAAGAAGGTAAAGTTGAAGAAGGCAAATGAGGACATTAAGGATGAGCTGGTGAGAGACTTTATAGAGCTGTAGACAGATGGATGATAGAGCGTAATAGGGTGTGATAAAGGGACAAATAATGGCAAAAAGGGATGAAAAATGGTGGTTAGATGCAGAGCAGTGAGAGGGGATCAAGAGAAAAACGGGGACTTAAAACCTGAGACATTTGCCACATTGCAAATCACTGGCTGTGTCCACCAGTAATTTGATATGGTCAATATTTGCCTTGCCAACAATCTAGCCAGTCTTACTTACTCTCTTGCAACCAACCACTCAAGCAAGCAAAGGAATATGAATTGTTAACGTGTATTCAAACTGTCAGTGTCATCATCTTCATTTCTCCTCGTTCCTTATAACAGTCAACAAGTCATTGCGAACACTGTGGAAAATGGCCACATCAAACCAGCAATTTTTTCTTTGGCTTTCTCTTTTACTTTTCACCATAAATGTATTGCTTGTTCAAAAAGCTCTAAGCTGTACATCTGTTAAAATGCGTGCATCCCAAGGTGACATCAAGGTGCTCAGCTAGAGACTTTTGGTAAATACATTTTATTGAGGTACCCTTTGTATCATGTTCTTTAGGTCCATCTGAATGATTGATTTTATATCTCCCAAGTTCACACATCAATAGCTTTGGAGTCCCTGTTTTTGGCCATAATAGACACTCACATTCATCTACCGTCAGTTACACGGGCATCTCTTTTTCTGTGTCCCTCTGACTGCTCTCCTCTTCCCCTTGTCAGTCCTGACCCCAGTGAAGCAGCTCTCTATTACTATGGTAATGGGGGCTAATTGAATGGCCGAGGTGTAATGGAGAAGACAACACAGTCTACATTATGATAAGGAGCCTAGACAACAGCCCTGCGTCAAGGGTCACCCACCAAAAAGGTGGGCTTAAAGCCCCTTTTGTACCTTGACCTTCCCACACCAGCTTTATCTTTTTTTTTTTTTTTTTGATCCTGTGTGTAAGGTTTTGAATGATAATCTCAGAGTTTTTTGTTCAGAACTGACATGGCTACTCTGCATGGTTCAAGTTGGTTGGCATACAACATTGAGTGTCTGTAGATCTACTGTAAGTTGGGGATGTGTTTCAGCTTTCCTTTGTGGGGAGCAGAGATGCGGACGTCTTCTCATGCAGGTATGATGAAAAATGTAACAAGGACAATTGTTGTTCTCTATCCTGGCTGCTGTGATGCCAGGGCGCTGGGGAAGTGAGCGGGCATTCATTTCCTCTCATTTTATGCGTCCCCTAATGTATTCAACAGGGAAACGTACTCTGTCAAACGTGAAAGTGAGGGGTCTGTTTGTATTGCCTTTTTTTGCATACGTGAGATCATCTTGTGATTGCAGAGTTTAGGACAATGTAGTTCTAAATGTGGCATTTTTCGCCACTTTGACACCTTTCAAAATCTGCATGGAATATAAACACCAAACATCCCATCAGTGAAAACACTGAAATTAGCAACGTTACAGGGGAGGAATGGGAGAAAATGGTGTAGTAAACTTTTACTTTTTAAATGGAAATAATTTAGAAAGCAATTAAATCCCGATCCAAACTGAAACTTTTAGTTTTAGTGATGTTCTGCTTCTCTTGAATTGATCCAGTTTAGAAAAGAAAGATGAATACTGGTAATGTGTTTTTTTTTTTTTTTTTAAACTGCTTCCATTATGGCTTTCCCTGGCAAAGGAGAACAATGTGGTCTTTTACAACAAGAAGAGGTGTTTCTGTGAGGTGGACCCAAATTCACTTACTGAATATCATTAAAGAGGGCACACGGAGAGGAGAAAGTGCTGCTCCCTTTGATTTTGTTTATGTTCTGGAAATTGCATCGCCTTTGCAATTAGCCTGGCTGAGTGTGTGAGTCTGTGCTTTAAACAGATAAAAGAAGGAGGTGAGAGATCAGAGAAGATGCTGTTTAGGAGTACTGCTGAACCCAGCTGTTACCCAGCTGGTACTTTATGTTCTCCTTTTTCTGTTCCCCTGTGTTTGTTAAATAACAAACCTTGACCACTGCCCTGCTCTGTTGTTACATTTACTGAACTACCGCACGCAATTCATTACTTCAGACGTGTAAGAGCATGAATGTAGAAAATGATTTATAAGTTATATTCTGTTAGTGTTATGTTAGTGTTATGCTAAAGGCATTTGATTTGTTTATTGCTTTTCCAATTCAGGGTCACAGGGGTGTTGGAGAAGTGCACAAAAAAAAAAAAAAATCAAAAATACAGTGTAAAAAGTACAGACAGTGGCTGGAGTGGCCACTTTTCATTGTCTTTAACACTCAGTTTCACTTTAGCTATTTGTTAGGAGTATCAAAAAAATGAACGGTACAGCCAGTCTGCAGGCTCCCCAGCACAAGTAAGAGTAGCCCACAGACTTGTGCTACCACATGTTTTTGACACTGCCCCCAGCTGACAACAGACAGTCTCTACAGGTAGACGAGCAGTCCGAAACTGCACTGTGCATCTTTTCTTTGGTTGCACTTGTGGGACATTTAGTTGACAGTAATTCAACTTTTGGAACACAAATGGTTGTAATGATACTTTTCTCTCACCGTTAAATCCAAATCAATAAAGGGATGGGACTTACAGTAAAGTATCAACACTTTCAGTGGCGGTGGGGAATAAAGGGATATTTGCTGTTACTAAGAAGTAATTGAATTGAACATTGACCGCACCTTTGTAAAGTAAACTATAGGGACATTGCAGTAAATGTAAAGTATGAAGTTCAGTGTTGACTTTCTAAATTTTGTCCATATTTGTCTACTGGCAAGTGCTTTCTAGTGTTGCAGCTTTAAATCCCATCCCTTTATTTCTAATAGCTGAATACTATTTTTCTCAAAAAAATGTGTTCCCTCACACTGACTAAATTATTCCTTGAATCTACAACTGAATCCTCTTCCTCTCGACCCACTCATCTCATCTTCTACCTTCCTCCCTCCTCCCACCTCTACGCCCTCTGCCAGCATGCCTCTCACCTTTAGCCACCCTCCGCACTTTGTTGATGTGAAACTCCCCGACCTGAGAGACCCAGCGGCCATGCATAAAACATGTCATATGGTGCTCGTGCTTCTACTCAGGGCTAACCTTGTTTTTCTTCATCATTTATACAAAGTGGGCTTTTTTTTTTTTCCTTTTACTTTTCAAACCCCCGGAAACAACTTTCAGAAGTTGGACTCTGCTTTAGATTTTAGGCTTCTTGGTGTGCTAGAGAGAGAGGAAGAGTGAGAGAGAAATAATAACAGAGAGGTGGACAGAGGGTGGTTTCTTTAAAAACAGACACCCATACATGTATATAGTGTGTCTGGTCCCAACTCCTGCTAGGTCGCAGCACCAGGGTCAAGCGAGCTGCACTTCGCAATCTCAGCACTACTCGAATGAGCAGAGCATCAGTGAGGAAAAACAGAGATATAGAGAAAAAATGGACACAAAGAGTGAAGCCAGAGACAGGGAGACATGGAGGGAGGGTGAGGAATGGAAAGAAGAGAGGGAGCAGGAAAGCCATTTGAAGCCATCTCCTGTCGGAGGTCTGGGCATCAACCACATCTCTTTCTTCACTCTCCACCTCCTTGTGTTCATCGTGTTGTTGCTGTGTATTCCACCCCTGCTGAGGGCCCACTCACGCCCCCCTGCCTCAGCCCCATATTGGATCTCAGTAGGTATTTTGTGCTTTTAAATGAATAGGCAAATGAGAAACAGGGTCCAATCGAAGGAGGGTGAGCAGTGGTAGAGGAGGGGGAAACAAGTAGCAGGGGAGCGGAGGCAATCGGGTCTTTGGGCGGAAACACAAGCCCCCACCCTTCACCCTGAACACTACACACAATCACACACACATACACCCAAATGTCAGGAGTGGCTAAGAGCCTGGGGGAAGGCATCTCATTTCAATATGGCCTCCTGCTGGGTGCCCCGATGCAGCAAACTGGGAGACCCCCGCTCAGAGACCCACTGATCTGTGATAAAAGCAGCCGTGCATCCTCATCATCCTCTTCCAACTTCAAAATCCAATTCAAACTCCTCCAAATTGCTTATTGGTGTTTCTTTTTTTCCCCCTTCTTGGTACACTGCAGCCCTCATGTCCTAGGATAAGTGTTTGATGACACAGTTTCCCTGATATTTAGTTTTTAAGTGCATCTGCTATGGGTAATTCCAATTTATTACAATTCTGATCTTTTAAACTTTGAAAATACATCAGATCTCAATGAGAAAAAAAAATCTTGCTGGATATCTATACCGATATGGACTGGGTAATGTGTTAGGATTGAAAGGATGCCACATCACCTGATAGAAATGAAAATGACACAGGGCTGAATTCAGAGATACCCCGAAAATCAAAGTGAAAAAAATGACTTGGCAGGCTAGTCCATTTTGGTGAAATTTCCTTGCAGCAACTCAAAATGGTACTCAGTAGTTTGTATGGTCCCCGTGTGCTTGTATGCATGCCTGTCAATGTTGGGGCTCCTAATGAGCTGACAAATGCTGTCGTGGGGAATCTCCTCCCAGGTGGCATCACTGAGCTGAGGTGCAACCTGGCGGCACTGGATGGACTGACGCATAATATCTCAGAGGTGTTCTACTGGATTTAGATCAGGCAAGCATGGGGGCCAGTCATTGGTCTCAATTCTTTATTCCTCCCAGAACTGCCTGCATACTCTCGCCACATGAGTCCGGGCGTTGTCACGCACCAGAAGAAACCCAAGATCCACTGCATCAACGTAGGGTCTAACAATGGGTTCAAGGGATTTATTCCGATTCTTAATGGCAGTCGGGATGCCGTTGCCTAGCCTGTAGATGTTTGTGCATCCCTCCATGGATATGCCTCCCCAGACCAAACCCATTATGCTGAACAATGTGAGAGGCAGAATAACATTAGGTACTGGTAGCCCTTAGATAATAGCTAGAGAATTGGTCAAGTGGCCACTCAATCTCTGATAAGTGGACCAGGGGCCCATGCTCTCTCTGTTTCTTTTCAACCTTTACACCACAGACCTCAGCGTCTGCACTGAAACATGCCAGCTTAAGGTATTTTCTGATGACTCTGCAATTTAGTGTGACATATCAAAGAAGGGGATGAGGAAGAGTACATGGCTGTGGTGGACAACTTTGTTATGTGGCCCGAGCAAAACCATCTGCAACTTAATTTGGCAAAGACTAAGGAACTGGTTGTGGTCATGAAGCAGACTAGAACGTCAGTGACCCCTGATTCCATCCATGGGGTCTGTGCAGAGACAGTGGAAGAAATACCTTAGTGTTCACATTGACAATGAACTGGACTTCAGTAAAAGCACAGAAGCCATCTGCAACAAGGGCTGAAGCTGTCTCTATTTTCTAAGACAACTGAGGTCCTTTAACATCTGCCAGATAATGCTCAGGAAGTTTAATGAGTCTGTGGTGGGTCATTCTTACCTGTGGCCATCAAACATCAAACACTTCTCTATGTTACTTGGACTATTTTAACTCATAATATCTTGCTTATATTGTACAAAGTATTGTTTAACTTTTGAGCATCTTAGTTTGATTTATGTTTGTTTATTTTTTTATATAGAGAGTTAATATTTTCTAACTTTCATATTTATATTTTAACTGAGCATCTGTAACAGAACATTTTGCCCCTTCATATTAATAAAGCATTCTGATTTTGAATGATTAGGGACAACAACTAGTAACTCTTAATGTAAGGTAAGGTAAGGTAAGGTAAGGTAAGGTAAGGTAAGGTAAGGTAAGGGCAGCGAATGCCTCCAACAGACCCAGACACAGAACTTCTGATGAGCCAAATGGGGTCACCAAGCTGGAATCATTGGGTGTAGTCGAGGCAGAACAGCTGGCCAGCACAATCTGGAATCCCCAGAAACTGGGTGAAGAAGAGCTCTGCTGAGATGTTGAAGGTCTTGGGCTCATAATCACTCCTCTGCCACTGAGAGCTCTTCTTCTTTGAGTGGGATGTTGACGGCACCAGTGGAGAGTAGTTGAACAGCGAGGAGGCTGGAAAGTGAGGGGACTCACTGAACCCACCCACTCTCATCTCCGGAGGTTTGAGCAGAGGAAAAGCAGTTGACGAAGATGTCTGATTGCAGGGCAGCAGTTGTGATGAAAGTGGCCAGCAGTGCCACCAAGGACCACTCCTCCTGGCGGGACCTCTCGAGGCTAGACTTGTCCTTTTGAAGAGCTCTGGGTCACAGGAATAACAAAAAACAATAAACTTGCAGGGCAGGAACTAGGAAACAGAGTAGAGGGAGACACACAGCAATGTGGCAGGACGTAACAAAGAACTGAGGTCTTAAATACACACATCAGGTAGTTAGGGCGGGAGAAAACAGGTGGGGAAAACAAGACACAGGTGAATAGAATCTAACTAATGACACAAGGAGAAGCAAAAACTAAACACAATGCACATGAGAAAAGAGACTAGCAAAATAAGGCAGGAAGTAACAAAACTGTGAGACAATGACTAACATACAAACTTGACACAGAAGAGAAGGCAAAGGAAGTTGGCAAGAGAACACTATTTGGAGCAGCACAGTGGCGTGGTGGTTAGCACAGGTCTGGGTTCGAATCCACCTTGGCCGGGCCTTTGCATGTTGTCCCTGTGCATGATTGTCTGTCTCTCTGTGTTAGCCCTGTGACAGCCTGGTGACCTGCACAGGGTGCCCCCAGCCCCATGAAAGCTGAGATCAAAAATTGGGTAAAAGACCCAGGACCACAACAGTGATACATTCTTAAGAACAGGAATTATTTCCAGCTGAGTAACACCAAAAAAGCTAGAAGAAGTGAATGATTATAGAATTCTTTCCTTGGTTAAGAGGAAAAAAAAAAACTGCAAAAGCTCTAGCCAAGTTAAGAACAATTTTGAGGAGGTAGGGTTATGACTATTAAAGTACAGTATACAATCAAGAGATGTCTTCAATGATATAAATACAGAAAGTTTACAACAAGGTCAGAAAGGCCAGACTAGACTTTACCGGATGGGAACAGAAAAGTATGGAGAAGGAGAGGAACAGCCTATGATCTGAAGTGTACCACACTATCTGCCAAACATGATGGAGGCAGTGTTATGGTATGGGTATATACTGCTGACAGCGGAACTAGTGTTTATTGATAAAATTAGTAGGATGAATTCTGAAGTATACAGGTTCACCCAAATGCTGCAAAACTGATTGGATGGCACTTCTCTGTGCAAATGGATAATGACCCAAAGCATACTGCATAAGCAACCCATCAGCTTCTCAAGGCAAAGAAATGGGGCATTCTCCACTGGCCAAGTCAGTCAGATGATCTCAACCTAATAGAGCATGTTTTTCAGTTACTGAAAATAAAACTGAATGCAGAAAGAGGGCAGCACATTGATGTGTGGTTAGCACCATTGCCTCACTGAAAATAGTTCCTGAGTTCAAATGTACTGGCCGGCTGGGGTCTTTTTGTGTAGATTTTGCATGTTCTCTCTAGGTACTCAGGCTTCCTCCAACGGTCCAAGAAAAACAAACAAATGCATTCTGGTGATGAAGTGCTTTGAGAGGCTTGTCTATCTCCCCACAGCATTTGATCCCCATCAGTTTGCTTACAGGGCAAACCGCTCCACCGAGGACACCATCACCCTCGCCCTCCAGTCGACGTTGAGCCACCTGGAACAACCCGGGACCAGGTCAGACTGCTGTTCATAGTAGTTTAGCTTTCAATACAATCATCCTGAACATTCTCATTAAAAAACTTCCTCTCCCCTCCTGCACCTGCACATGGATAAAGAACTTCCTCGATGACAGACCACAGTCAGGCCTCTTTCCCACCAACAGGGTTCCGGAGCCCGTGCCGTAATTTGAACCGTTAGGCAGGTTTTCCACCGCCGAAACACTCGGTGCTCGGCCGAAAAACGGGTTCAATTCCGGGCCCGCAAACTAGCTGGTCTCAAACGCGTGATGAGAGCGGCAGAAGGGCGTGACTCTGCCGTCTCAACATCAAGTTTTCTACCATATTACATGTGTATTACATGAGAAAAGCTAAGCGATTTTCACGGCTGTGAATTAGGTTGGGCTCTAAGGCTGAACTTGCTGTTTTACATCAGTTCACATCACAGATAAAAGGACACGAAGTGTGTACTTGTCGCCTTGCTCTAATCGCTGTCTGTGTTTACCTCTGTGCTGCACACAGATGCTGCAGTAGTTTGGTTTGGACCGTAAAACGTATTTGCAGCACAAAAAAGGGGACCGTGTTCTCCCAAGTTTGTGCGCTTCGGCTTCCGTGTCCAGACGAGGACCCGCCCACACTCATACGTAAAGGAGCAGTTCACAGAAACGCGGTGGGAACGCGGGCTCGTTCTTAAGTGTTTCGCCAGTTCACTGGGAACAGCACGGGCACTGGCACGCGAACCAGTTCCTCGGCGGTGGGAGGCTGGGCTCCCACCCTCACTCTAAGCACTGGTTCTCCCCAAGGCTGCGTGCCGAGCCCCCTCCTGTATACCCTTTACACACATAACTGTACAGCATCCCATCCGTCAAATTCCATCATTAAGTTTGCAGATGATACCACCTTGGTTAGTCTCATTACAGGAGGGGACAAGGCTGCATGCAGAGATGAGGTGAAACAACTGTCCATGTAGTGTTTAGCCAGCAACTTGTTGCTGAACACCTCAAAAACCACGGAGATCATTGTAGACTTCTGAAGGAAGAGAGTGGACCACACCCCTCTTTGCATCAATGGGGACGTGGTGGAGACAGTGACCTCCTTCAGATTCCTGGAAGTCCATATATAAGAGGAGCTGACCTGGTTTGTCAACCAATGCAGTGATGGTGGAGCAGAGATTACACTTCCTGAAGGTCCTCAGGAAGACCAAACTGGATCAGAGGCTGCTGGTGACCTTTTACCGATCCACCATCAAGAGTATGATCACGTACTGCAACTCTACATGGTATGCTGGGTGCTTGGCTGCAGACAGAAATGCTCTCCAGAGGATCATAAACAGAGCCCCGAAAATTGTTGGCTGCCCTTTGCCTTTCCTGAGATCGCTAACTTCAGATGCCTGAGAAGGTCCAAGGCCATTCTCAACAATCCCTCCCACCCAGTGCATCACCTGTTTGAACAATTGCCTTCTGGCAAATGATACAGGTCAATGAAAGCCTGCACATCCAGCTAAGAAACAGTTTCTACCCTTGGACCATTAGAAAATTAAACAACAGCTGATCTGAACATTTACTCTGTCAATGTCTCCATCATGTGCAATACCACCTTGATGGTTACAACTCTATGCAATAATCATGTTTATAACTCTGTACAGTACTTCTGTTTATACTTGTGCAATACCTTCCAAACTGCTGCTATAATGACATTAAAGTTATTCTATTCTATTCTATTAGACTAGTCCTCAGCCAGTGGAAAGTAACTCAGTTGGATTGATATTTGAAGATTGAATTGGCCAATAAAGAAAATTCCACCTCTTCACTCTGAAAAGTTTTTTGTTTGCTTTGATGGTACGTTTAGAATGGCTGTCCTGCTAAATGATGAAATACTGAGCAAGTTTTGAGGCATTTGGCTGCATCTAAGTACACAAAAGGCTCCTCTATACAGTATCTTTGCAGTCATCCTGTTGCTTCTGTCAGCAGTGGAATTAATTAATGGCAGTGTGACAGGAACACTGCCAGCCACATAAGCCCAAACCATAACGGAAGTGCCACCGTGTTTGACAGATAAGGTGGTTTGGGTCAGAAATGACTTCTTTTTTTGTTCCGCACTTCACAGTCTGTTGAATTTTGTTTCACAAGTAAACATTTATTTTGTTTCTTTTCTTTAAACTGTATCCTGAACTTTCCGTTTAGTAGCCAAGTGTCCAGTTAATTTTGAACCAATGCAATTTGTTACCCATGCAGACTGTTTGCTGGAGGCTCCATGTTTTGCTCTGTTCTTTAGAAACTGATCTAAATTTATGCAAATTAGCAGAGACTTGATTTTTTTAATTTAGTTTCCATTATATCATTGCAAATATAAATGCACTGAAGCACAAAGCCTGAAGAATAACAAGTGAGTTACTGTCTATCCAAATACTTATATTGTCTGTAAAGGAAATGAAATGTGGGGAGTGAAATAAAGCATAGTCGTAGATATAAAAACACAAAGGTTGGATGGAGCAGCTAGGTGAGCTGGTAGATTGCCATGCACCCATGCCATGGTGTTTCGGTGGAACTGGTACAGGGGTCTCCAGTAAGGTCCTCTGAAATATTAATCTTTTCCCCTCCTACAGTTGAAATGTGACACACACACACACACACACACACACACACACACACACACACACACACACACACACACACACACACACACACACACACACACACACACACGTGCGCTTGCATCAAGACACTCAGTAGCTCCCACTGCCTCCTGCACCAAGCCTGCAGAGGGCCCTGAAATATTAATGTACAAAGTAAATTAAAGCTGCAACAAAAAGAGATAGGGTTTTCTCTTTCTCTTCCTGTATATCTGACTGACTGGTCTTTATGACTTGGAGAGGGGGTGGCATTCAGTGTAAGGGAGGAAAAAGAGAGACAGTGGGTGGTTGAATAGGAGAAGACAGTAGGTGAGGAAAATAGGTGGCAAATAAAGGGACTACACCGTGTCTAAGATTGGGCTGTCACAACTTTGGAGCATGTTGATTAGCTGGACGACTTCAGAACTCTGAGCTAGATGAGATGCGGAAAACTGAGTAAGGCAAATGAAAAAGGCAGCAAAGACATGAAAATAATTGTAAGACTAAGAAAACCTTGGAAAGGACAAGAGAGAAAACTTGAGGAGGAAGTCTGATACAAGTTAGAGCAGGGTTATTTTGAAAGGGTCTGGGGTCATGCTTGCTGGAACTGAGCAAGAGAATGAATTGCCACAGGCTTGTTAGCATGTCTATGCATACCCCTGCAGCTTGTTTGTGAATGCTGGCTCTTTTTTTGCCCTCCAGCCTGTTATAAAGCTATGTGGTGAAGTGAGTGAAATGGAGACAGTGACCTTACACCCTCATTATGGCCCCTGACCCTTTTGACTGGCAGCTCATCAGACTGCTACAATAAGTTTAAGAGAAAATGATCACAAATACTTGCACAGAGGTACTTCTACAATGAGAATAATGCACTCTCAAAAAATCTACAAAGCTGATCTTGACATTCTCACTTACTTTCACTCACACAGTTTCGTGTCTCTCAGTCATACACTGACACTTACCATGGACTCATTTCCATATCTGCTTGCTTGTACAGTATCAGCTAATCAGGCCTTGCCAAAAGTACCAATCTTCAAACGTGTTCACACAGCACAAAGACTCCTCATAAAAGCCCCAGATTGCCACCTGATCAAACACTTCCATATGGACATTGATACAATCCATAAATCTTTCTCTGCCTCATTCTCTTTCTTTGCTACACAATCATAGACATATACACACACACACACGCACACACGCATACACACAGTGAGCAGCAGCACCAGCATAGACTTTATCTCCACCATCAATTTCCGCTTTCTGCATATGGGTAGAGCTGCTTATGCATGTGCCGCGGAGCTGTACTTTATCAAAGGACCCGTCCTGGGCTTGGGGCCATGCATTATTAAACACAAGCACCACACATGTGCACACGCGCACATGCATTAACTAAGAAAGGGCTCATTGCAGGGCCTGGTCGGACAGGTACATGCACACACACACACTGCAGTATTTGCAAACACTGCTGACCAGGTGAAAGAGGACAGACACCACTGGCCCTTATTTGGAAATGTAGTTAGAAACATAGCACAGATATGCAAATATGCAAATACAGTATAATATGAAAGCTATTTTCCAGGATGCATATGGTGCCATTATTGAGTTACATAGATGAAATTATAGAAATTATGGTTACTGTATAATACTTCTCAGTCAATGAAAAGAAGTACAGTTATTTAATTAAAATACTAAAACAAGTACCAAAAAAGAGTATAGCCAGAATTACTGGTCACTTTTTGGACTACCATTCTACATGAAACGCATAAGTTAAAAATTTCAAGTTAAAAATATTAGTTGTAATAGATTAATGTACCCAACCCATCAGAATTCTACTTTACCTTCACCTTGATCAGCTCCACCATGTGCAGCATTAAAATAGCTTTTACATATTCATGTATCTTTAGTGTTAATACATTTTAGTGTTATAGAGTTTGCTTAATTGGGGAATGGACAATTAAAACAACTAAATTCAATGAAATCATGCAATATAACAAATTTATCGCTCCAAAGTGACATACTGAAATACTGTACAGCTGGGACACCTACACTTTGGGGATGATTATCAGCGATCAAAGGTTGTGACACAACATGGCATAATTGGGGAGATTTATGGCACAAAACATTCTATAGATCTTTTACATACACACACAAACACCCATAAGCAATGAAACAAACACAAAGAGACTTTCAGCCTTTGTGCTGAGCCTGGCTGCTCACCAGGGTAATATACTGTCACTCTGCAGAAAATGAATTTGACAAATTGAGTCTCAAGTGCTTGCTACATTGAACTTTAAATCTGAACTACTTAAAAAAAATCCCTTCCATTGTCTGCAGTGAGGTAAAATTGGAGAATGCTTTGTTCCACAACCTGGCAAGGATTTATCAAATGGTATGATTTTGACATGTATGGTACACAAGTGGGCCTTAGTGGATGAAATGCTGCTTGCACTGCAGAAATTCTTATGACACAGACATGCTCTTTTCTTGTCTGCCTTTAGATTAAATGGTTGATGAATTTTCCACTAATGGCAGAATAAGTAGCTGTGCTGGCCATTACTGCATGCTTGCATCAGCCATCTATTCAAGCTTGTTAATAGTGTAATATAGGGTGATATGTGCGTCTTTCTGTAACAGGTGTGAGAGTCAGCCAAGGTAAGCAGCTGTTGGGTCGCCCTCTCTTTCACCTCCCTTACCCTCTCTGTCTGAAAGAAACTGGAACACTTACAGCGTTAGTGGCAGGAAGTACCACAGGTGTATATGTGTTATGATAACCAGCCTCACCCAAATACTGACATGCCTAGCAGGTGTGTGAATCGACTCTTCTGATCTTGGAGACCTTTCAAAGTTCTGATAGACTGTGATTGGAATTTGATTTATTGTTAAATTGGTGGGTTTTATATCAGCTGGGAGGATGACTGTTCTGCACCCATTTTAGCAGAAGAAATAATTCCAACAAAGGAGAAACAAGCTCTTTGAAATAGAAATGAAAATAAAATTCCCCTGCTTACCACCTGTGTCATTTTTTTTTTTCTGAGTTTTAGCCATCATTCCCATTTGTTGCAGTAACATGAGCATTTAGACATAATTTGCAGCCCCAAAAATTTTGTCCCGCTTTTCCCACTATAATCATTAAACATTATATTTTGCCATCCTTATTCTCTTGCTTCACATTTGACCAGTCAAAGTTGGTCAAATGTGAAGCAAGAGGAATTATTCCCATGTACTATGATTTGAAAATGACGGGCTTGAATAACGATACTTACATTATTTAAATAGCATCTTCTTTTTTTTTCATTCTGGCATTATGATCTCTGTAGCGAAACAGCTTCTGACTAGGCTGAATAGTAATATTGACTGTTAACCATTAGTTTGTGCCAAATGGCCATTAGAGCCTGATGTTTCTCGTAACTTCTATACTGATCATGGAAATCTAATTTGCTGTCACAATTTTTAGTCATGTTTACTTTACTAAGATCTAACTTCCATAGATGTGTTCATTACAGGGGAAATTCCCAGCAGAATCCCTGTTGCTGCTCGGTAGCTCTGACAGTTCCCTCAGAGGGCAGAGCCGTTTCCATCAAATGTAACTTTGAACATATTTCCTATCATTAGTCAGTTCCTTGATGCGTCAGTGACTGAAGTGGGAGTCTGTTTACAACCTTAGTGATTATCTCACTGTTTATGTTCTTGTTTGACTCTAATGTAGTTATGTGGCTGCATCCCCAGAGCTAAACACTAACACAAAAAAATATATTGTCTGTTCCCAAAGTTACTCAACATATGCAAAAATGAGAACGTTTATTTAAAAATTGCAGACTTTTGTACAGATGCTACAAATTTTTGTACTTTAAGGTTGTTCTGGTTTAACCTGTATGTCTTAAAAGGAATTTTATAGCCTCCACTGTGGGTTAACTCAAGGAAAATTTTGGTTTTATGGAATCTCAGAACTATTCCTATCATGTCTGTGTATATTTCTTATGGGACAGTTGAGACAAGAGTGCAAAGAGTACCTCAATGCCGTTACAAGAACTAAGAGCTCCCAGCGTATTTCTTTCTTTTATTATAACAGGCACCTGCTGCTCTTTGATATGTAATGAGGGAAACCTGATACAGTGAAAGAGAGAAACCGCTGTAGTCACCATCTCTAAAGATGCATTTACAAATACTGGTAAATGGGTTTTTTTTTCTGCTTGTTGGACCTAAACTGATGTGCAGGCAATCTGCTGCAGCCAAGGGGCCACAGTTTACTAATATTTCATCCCTTACCCTGGACATTATGCATTTACAGTGAATTAACTGTGTGAGTAAAATCATATTATAACACTGAATTTATGTTCAAAGAAACAACTGTGAAAATAGCCAAACAACATAACAAACATAAAACTGTATTTTTTTTCACATTATTACGTGAAAAAACAGTATATCACTGAAATGTTTTCATGGATGTTGTGTTTTGACTATCACATTTTACATACTGCCTAGATAGATAAGAAGAACAAAAAAAATCTTTTCTATATTTATGACTACTTTTCCTGATATTTCTCTTTGACCTGCAGAAATGACAGACTCTCAACTTCTGTCACAGACAATCTTCTCTGCAACCAATGTTTTGTTCTATGGCATTAAAAAAAAAGAGACATTTTTATTCATATTTAGGACATTGCTTGCACCTGCACTAACAGGAAGTGTTAGGTATACTGATGAGCTCATATTGTGAGCATTCAACTCTGGCCCTCGCAGCAGAGACATGAGACAGGTGGGTGGGGAGCTGTACTACAGTGTGTATCGGTCATCGAGGTGACTGGAGCGAATGGATGACCGCTGTGTTCTTCACCCTGCATGTCTGTCATGCCTTTGGACCGCCATCGTGACTGTAGCCTTTGCAAATGAGGAGCACAGAGGCGATGTACAAAATGCATGAGCTGTGATGGGATGGCGTGTGACAGTTGAAGGAATGTGGCGATGGAGATGCAGACAACACCCCCAAACATATCATTTTTATTCAGAAAGTGAAGTGACTGCAAGAACTTCAAAACCCTGCCATGTTCAAGAATGAGTTGTAGACATTTTGTTGTGTCCCACTGGAGTAACAACATTTACAAAGATATGTTGTAGGTTATGACCCAGGCTGAGATCCGTCTCCTCTACTGCAAAGTCAAAGAGAACCACTATAGAGGAGTTGACAGGAATCACTTGCATTCTTTATCAAGCCACATCTCCTGTGTAGTGATGAACAACTTCAGATGGTTTGAGTTAAACACATCAAGGAAGGTTAAAAGCGGTTATTAGTTTGGCATTTATTCATTGTTTATAGCTGTTGGGCAAGGGCTGGACTGTTGGGATGCGTCTGACCTGTGGCATCATGTAACGTGTTTTATTAGCATTTCCGCCCTGCAAGGCACTACATGGATGATGATTGCCAGCCCTGGCTAGCTCTGTCTCATTCCTATCGGGGCTGATGCTGGCTGAGTTTCCTTTCTGGATATCAGGCCAAATTTTCTTCAGTAACTCTCTTTGCTCTGACTGCTGCAATTTGACGGGTTGCTGCCTTGACGTTTCTGAACATTTTGACTTGGAACCATATATGTGAACACGTGTGTGTTTGCAAGGTGTCTTTCAGCAGTTACAACTCACGAGCAACAAGCTAGAAAAGCAGTCTAGCACATTCTGCCTGCCTCATTGCACCCGCGCCCAGCCGCAACATGCTTGCTTACCCCAACAAAATGAAAAATCAATACATGTCTCCCATCGCCCCCATCTTTTGCAGGACAATTGACCCTGACACCATGATCTCTCAGTGTGAGTGATATTATTTCCACTAGGTTGGGCAAGAGGTAAGAGACACATTTTTCAATAGGCAAGCAGGCACCTCTGAAGGCACCTCTCTGCCAACGGCCAGTAAAGTCAAGTGCAGGCCATTGAACAAATAAATAGTTGTGGCAGGTTTAGGGTCCTTAAGGGCTTGGTATAAAAAAAAAAAACAAAGTCAGATTAACTCAGACTGGCAGAGGTTGGGCTTCAATTAATTTCTACATGCCCATAAAACAGTGACATCATATCTCACAAAATGCATCAACACCATATGAAAGAGAAAAAAAAAAAAGCTCTTTTTCTTTTGAACTCTTCTGAATTCTTCCTATTACCCCGACACGCCATAACTCAAAGCCAGGGACAGAGACTTCCTGCTGAGATGTGGCGCATTGAGCTTTCTCAAACACAGCCATGTTTTAATGTATCAAAATACACTCTGTCAGCACAATTCAGAAATTATGGGCTAGATTAAACAGCAACTTTGACCCACCTGTCAGAGGATACAAGCTTTTTTTTGCTGAGAGAGATTAATGCTTTGCTCTAACATTTTCTCCTGAACCCCCCAGAATGTTAATCAGAGCCCAAGAACAGCAGTAGGGAGATTGGTCATTAGGTGAGGTGGAACACATTGATTTTTAATTTTGACATGCAAATTTGTTTGCCACCTTATTTTTACAGTAAGCTGACCTGCTTGCATTCTTCTCAGCACTTCTCAGCATCATGGGATACTTTGTTTCAAAGTGAGTGATTAGTTTACTTTCCTGGCAAGTTGTGTGAAGGTGGTATATGGGTAGAGATGTTTTTCTTTCCCAATGAAGGATTTCAAACTTGACACGGCTTGAAATTTAAGTAGTTTCAAACAGCACATGATGCTGAAATTTCCGTCCATCATTATCTTTTTTAGATTAATATGTTTGTATCTGATTTCATCTATCAGAGAATGAAGAAGAGTTTAATTTTTGTTAAAACTACATACCAAGAAAAATTACTGCAGTTTGTATATCCACATAATGACTTTTTGTAAGTGGCACAAAAAGCCATTATGTGAAGAATCTACATGTTCATTTTGGGTTTACATCAAGCTGTGCTAACTGCTTAAGAACTTAAAACAATGAGCCTTTTGAGTTTTGACAGATATCCAACAAAAACAAAAGACAGTAGTAGAAGTCATTAGGGCGCAAACCTAGCCTTACACCTAATAGGTTGTTACTTGCCTTGAGTACTTTGAAACAGCGATCAATGCGGGCTGAGGAGGTGGCGATGTTCCTGACCTCTAATCCCCACCTCCTTAACAGGACTGAGAATCAGGCCTGGAGGCGAGAAGGGATCAGGCCCCTGAGGAGAAATGTACCAGTGAGAGGAATAAACAAGCACATGGAGGGAAGAAAACACACAACATTAGCACAGGGCAGGGAGAGACAGTATAAAGGGATGTTATATGGATGAGAATGGGTTGTACCTGAGGCTCAGCTCCAATTGATCCGTTAGCCTTCCCTCACACCTCTGGCATTACTCCTACTGTCTCTACAAACACCTGCTCTATACAAGTTTGGCTTGACTTTCTTCAACCCTGACCTCGTCATCTACATCTGTTTGACTGACCCGTGTCACTCCCCCTGTTGAAGTACTATCTGTAGGCATGTGAGGTCACTAATTTGTGAAGTTAAGGAGGCAAGGACCTTACTTTACTTCTGAAACCTTTTCACTTCTTTCAGCCTTCAGTGAGTATCCGTTTGCTTCGTTGCACAGCCGGATGAGTCGTGGCAGCAGTGCAACTCTGCCCGGCACTGTGATAGTTGCTCAGAAGCGCGTTAGCCATATCAGGGGAGCAGATAACTCACAAAACCTGCACTCTGTCAAGGCGCGTCACAAATTTAACTCAGCACGCAAGAGTGCCTGTGGCACTGTCAGGCAGAATTAGAAAAAAATTAAGACATCCATCCAAGCGACATCCAGTTGAAAGATAGAAACAGAGACAGGCACCAGTAGATTGACATATTTGCCACATTCATTTGAGCGTGTTCATGGGAGCACAAGCGGTGTCAGTGACAGCGCTTTCTCACCTCAGTGACAGTGAAAAAAGGCGCTGTGATCAGTGCAGTGGAAGGCGCAGCATGGCGGAGTTGGATTAGCTATGATAATATGATGACAGTAATTGAGCTTGTCATAATTGCTCAATCACTGAGCCTTTCCCCGGGGTCTGAGAGGCAACTGTTAGTGCTGTACAAGCCTTCATTACAGGGTTGCGATATCAAGATAATTCACTTAGAGTGGGGCGACTGGCACTGTGATCATTTTGTTGTGTGTTACCAGATTAGGCCACCAAAGATTAAATAATCTTAACTGTGCCATGTGATTGTGACATTGAATTACCTGACACAGACATACATTCATCTAAGTTCTCTCAGTTATTGAGGATAAGTGATAATCTAAAAGACTTTGATTAGCAGTTAAATCTACTCGCAGAGCTGTGAAAGTAGTTTTCAGTGTGTTGATTGACTAAGTCAAAAACAGAGGCCATAAACAACCCCATCACAATGCCCCCAGTTCTTACTGTCCCTCATAGACAAGGGCAAAAAAGGAGGATGAGATGGAGGGTAGGAGGGGTGGAAAGACAGAGAGAGGGGGGGAATATTGGAGTAAGGAGGTGGTGATGACAGGACCACCTCACGGTCGAATTTACTGTCAGATTTTCTCCACGAGACTCTGGACCAAAATCCCCCTTACCATGAACAAGCGGACGAAGAAAAAAAAAAAAGAGAGAGAAATTGGAAAAAACAGCTGAGGGTGTAAATAATTCATGCAGACAATATGACTTTTTTATGTAAATTCAGTGCATTAACCCTCTATTATAATGATGGACGACAGATACGGGTGATGTTTCCTTGGTAAGAGCTAATGGATGACCATCATAAATTCACTGCACATTTTATTGTGTTGCCAGGAAAATTGTGCCTGCAGGCAACGTTGTTTACTTTTATGTCAGGGAGGAGGAGAAAAATCCCGCCGTCTTCAAAAGGAGAGAGGGGAAAAAGAGAATGGGGAGTAAAAATAATGGGGCCCACACAGTGCGCCTTGTTCCATACCTTCTGCAATGTTGGAGCAAGCGATCCCCCAACAGCCTCTGTGTGTGTTCTTCTTCCTGCTCATCCCTCTGCCTCTCCTTCTCCTCGTCTTCTTCCTCCCCTCCAGCACTGTCTTCCTCGGAGAACAGCGGGGTCTAGTCACATTAGCGGCACTGCACTCCTCCACATCGCTCCGATTACAGATTACTCACTTTTGCCACCACTGTTACTCTAGAAAATTTGGGGAGGTAAAAGGACGTCATTTTTCATTACTGTCTTCTGTGAGCACCATAATACTTGCTGGGCAGTGTGCGCACACGCATCCTGCAGATGACATCCGTTTTCATAAAAGAAAGCATTTTTGATCACCAAACCCCAAAGTTTTAGCCATTACTAGATGAAAACGCATAATTGATTAGACTAAAGTCAAGTGACACTTGATGGTGTTTAAGGCTGACTTTGAAGCAAATAAGTGTGCAGCCAACAGGATTTCTCTTGCCACTTTTTTGTTCACTATTGATGAAAAGAAGAGAGCTACACAGGCCTGATCAACATCTGGTTAGCCAGTCTATCATTCCCCTCTCTACCCTGTAGGCTGCCCCCAGGCCTTGCTCAAATCAACACCCTGCCCTGCCTCTCTCTCTGTTTCTCAATCTCTCTTTTTCCCACTTCTCTTTCCTCCACTTCTGTGCCTCCTCCCTCATCTCCCTCTCCTTCATACCTTCCCTCCATCTCTGATTTATCCTGTAATATTGGCTCCCTAATTAACAGTAGAACCGAATGTCTCTTGTGTCTTGTTTTGGGTGGATTTTAGCATACTAACCCCCCAACCTCCCAATCCTTGTCTTTTTTTTTTTTCCCTGAGTCTGTTAGATAGAGTAGACTTGCTCGGAGCAAATGATTAACAACCAAAGGGAAAAGCTAAAATACACTAGATAGTGTAGCTTTTAAAGAAAAGTACATTCACTGTTTTACTTACTCCAAAAATCAAAGTCTGGTTTCTCTTTTTGAAAGGGGTCACACTACATACATGGCATGCTTTTTTGTACACAGTATAGCCTCTCAAATTTGTTTGATGCTGCTTTTATGCATGATGTATTTAATTGTTCATAATGTTGAGGGAATAATGCTGAGAAAAAGATGATCAACACACGGAAACCACACACACCTCCACTCTATGCACATTCTGGAGCGGCTCGTGAAGAGGAGAAGCAGATGGCGGGAACCAGCTGTTTCTTACAAACCTGGCATTGGGCAGACATGTAGGCACTAAAAGACTCACGATCACATATAAACACACTTACGCATGCGTACACACACACACACACACACACACACACACACACACACACACACACACACACACACACACACGCACACACATCTGGGCCACCTGCTCACCAGACACCCAGCTGGAGCTTCATGGGGTCAGTCTTTAACCTTCCCCAAGGACATCAAGTTACCCTCGTTCAAAGTGGGGCCATCTTAGCCACACTGGGTCACACACACCTGCATCAGTCCAAGGTGCCAGCTATGCCTGAGTTGGCATACTGATGCCTAATGTTAAAGTAGCATACTAATAGAAATCCCCTCTCATCCCCTTCTCACACATGCACATCATGGTACAAAGCTAAATGGGCCAACTATGTGGTTTAAACAGAAGTCCTATACATTGCCCTGGATAAGGGTGCTGTGCTAAACACATGATGATAATTACCACCCAGCTGCCTAGTGCCATGTGCTTTAATAGGTCTTGCCTCTGCGCTGGGCCCTCTGAGACTTTCCCCTCTCGCACATTGCTAATTTCTCAATTTGTTCACCACGTTTCTTTTCTAATTTTACAATGTTTAACCTTATCGTTTGCCACTATATGCACTTTTTCAGACTGTTCATCAAATCTGGGCCAAAGGGATACTTCCCAATGATTCTCTCACCACCGCAGTCATTCTGTAGATTCAAATGAGCAAACAGCTCAAATCTCATTGGGGGGTTTGATTAATAATACCATGTACATAAAGAATTGATATGTGAATGAATAATACGCGTTGTTCAAACGAACGAGCCTTGCTAGGTATTTAGTAGATTTTGTTTGTGCTTAGAAGTTCCATCCTGTGCCTCTGGCAAAGCAGACACTTTGTATAGTGTAGGGCCACTTTGCAGAGCCCAGCAAGTGTCTGGGGAGCCCATCTCCATTGCAATTGCTGGAGGAAAACCAAAGCTTGGTGTCTTTTCCCCCTTTTGTTTGTGGGCACTTGGAGGGTGTTTATCTAGAAAAGAATAATTTGTTTTATTCATGTTGTGGATGGAAGACAGCATGCCCTCTTGAGAGAGAGGGTTGATGGGTATTAGTAGAGGAGGGATAGTCCTTTTTTATTGTGGCATACATAAGTGCATACATCTACACACAGGTTTGCTTGGGGGAGGTGTGTTTTTTTTTTCCAGTGTGCAACAAAGTAATATCTCAAATTTAAATTGTTCAAATTTATGCAACAATTTTCTGCTTTTAAAAACACTAGATAACCCACATCCAAAATATAGTTGCACACATTTTTATTTTTCATAGTTTGGGATAAAAGCTGATGAAGTCATTTGTATTGTTTACAAAAGGCAGTTGTGTTAAAGTGGTAGTGTCAGTAATTTTTTGGTTTGTTTTATTTTTTGTTAATACCTCTAACCAGACTTGGATATGATTACAACAGCTGTGATGCTAATTAAATCTCAGCTCACACTCATATTCAAAAACTTTAAAACACTGATAGAAATACAGAATAAAAAGAACTGGCACAGGTGTGTAAAGCTATTGTACCAGTGGCCCCTTTGCCTCGTTATTTCAGATGCACTTTACTTATTGTCCTTAGATGAGACAACACACACCATTTGGTTCATTTTGATCTCAGCTGCACAGCTGTAAAGCTTCATAACTGCATCTTGCACAGCTGTGACATGTAGACTGAAGATGGACAGATGTGTAAACATTTTCCAAAGTACAGAACCACAAAGTAAAGGACCGCATTTCACAAATGCACCTTCTACACTAACTGCGCCCTCTTTCTGTGATTGGCCAGCACAGGTATGATGTTCGAGCCAGTGTGAAAAAGATGAAAAACATGACACGTTTGACATTTTAATGTAGAAAGCACAGGATGTCAACCTCTGCTCCTGTTAAGCTTCACTCTCAGCACGAGTGGTATTTAATCCTGGGCAATTAAAATATTAATCATCTTACTATTAATTAAGCAGTTAAGTGCTAGTTGTGGTTTTATTAGTACTGCCATTTGGTAGTATAAGTGACAACCCTAATGGGGCCACTCTGAGGAAAAGACAGTAATTGGGTTTGGCAATTCCATTTCCACCACCGACCATCCTCTCACCCACCCTCTAGCCCATCAATAATTTATCTAATTACTGATATTGTGGCATGAGTCACTCTCAATTTAGGAGACAAACATGATTATTTAATAATAATAATGCTTCCAAACATATGCAATGTCTCCTTGCCTGCCTCACTTCTCTCAATTTTTAATGAGTTGTTAACACAATGGGCAAAAGAGACCTCAAACAGCACAACAAAAGAAGTCCATCAGTGACCTTTACTGGCTAAATACCAAGAGGAGAATTATAATAATACAAGCTGCAAAATACAAAACCACCTCTTTGAATATGTGAGTGTGTGTGTCTGTGTTTATGTTTGACTGTGTGCTTTATTGATTAATAGAAGCTCGAATCGGAAAGCTTTAGTAACCTTTCATGAGAGGTCTCTAAGATTCAGAACTGCAACAAAATGGGTGGGATTGGAGGGGGAATGGGAGGGGGGGGTAGGTGGGGGGATCTGAATACTATCCACATCTCATAATGATCTCAATAATAACCCTGACAACATTCATGGACATAAAAATAGTGTGTGATATGGTGATGTGAGTGCAAGTATATGTGCTTGTGCATGTGTGTGGTTGGCTTGGATTATGAGGAGCAGTAAAACACAGAGAAACTCAGTGAATATGCTGGAGGTAAATGAAGTCCCACGGGGGTAATATTCACCTCGCCATAATAACTCTGCTACTGTCAAAAGCCAGCTAGCTTTGCTGTAAGTGTGTATATGTGTGTTTGTGTGCCTGCGTGAAGTGTCTACCCCCCACCCCACCCCACCCCACCCCCGCCACCCCACCCCAAAAGCCAAACCCAACTTCCCTTGTTCTTTTTCTCTCTGTTGCAAGCTCGACAACTCGGAACTGCACCTCAGTAGTTGACTGAGGCGAGCAGGAGGACGTAGTCATTCATCCAGTGTGTGTCAACCACAAGTTGACTATGAGAATGAGCAGGGAAGCAAAGCGATGTCTATTTCTGTCTCGGATGAGTGAGAATGGTCAGGGAGGAAAGCAAAGGCTTCCCACTGAGGGAGACACTGGGTTTCATTGTGAGCTCCGGGGCTATAGGGAGCAGTGATCGGAAGGATGGATCTGTTGAATATGTGTGTACGAGTGTGCTTGAATGTCTTCTCTCCACCCAGATGCAATGAATGTCCCTCATTAGCCTCATGTTAGCCTTGCTTGCTGCAATGCCCTGCAGCAATGAGGTCTCATACAAGGTCACGACTTGATTACACGGTGACACACTTGCTGACGTTGGTGTGTAAGTAACATACACCCAGCACCAATTTTCCATATACTTTCAATACTCCAGCAGAGCAAAAGTCAACATCATCTTTTTATTATTTTTTAATCATGTGTTTTATTATTTTGTAATAAACATATGTTTTGGTGTACAGCATTCACATTTAAAAACAGCATGTGTTTAGTGATAGTAATATATTTTAAGTGTGTTTTACTAGCATTGTTAAAACATAACTTATATACACTGTGCAGTACTTGTTCACACAAAGAAGAGGCTAAAATAATTATGTCTCTATCCCATCTGAGTCTTCCTTAGTCTTTTCTCTTTAACGATAGAAAGAGATAAAAAATCCAGAGTAGACACTGTGGTTTCTGTCATAAATATTGATATATATATTTTTTTGGTATTCCTTTTGTATTGTCTGTTATAACTTCATCTCCTGTGAACTCTGTATTTATCCAGGTTTTAATGTTTACATTCACAGTCCACATCCTACTACATTCAGCTGGTCATTTTATGGTAATCTGTAGGATTAGAAATGAAAATATGTATTTGTCTTTTCAGGCTCAAGTATGGTGATGAAATTCAGTCTGTCAATCTGTCAAGCGAGATATCTGCTGGCCAGGATCCCATTAAATTCATCACTGTTGATATTTATGACACACAGAAGAGAATTTCTAGAGTTTTTGTTGACCTTTGACATTTCTTCAAATGCAGCGATCAGGCCAAATGTTCCACCTATACAGTACATAAAAATATGTATATTATTGACCAAGCACATGCATACTCCCTACTGGATGATCTCTTTCCTTTCACGCCATGAGCTTTTATTAAGCAGCACAAAATCAGGGATTTATGGACCAGTATTTTTAAGGGTCTTAGTAGATCAACACTTTCAATATGTAGTGTAATCTCTGTCTTATAGAGAGAGGGAGAGTTTTTTATTTTTTTCTTCAAAACTTCAGAATTGTATGGTTTATAAACAGAGAAGACTAAAAAGTTTTTTGGGTTTTTTTTGTTTTGTTTTTGTTTCTTGTTTGTTTGTTTGTGTGTTTGGGGGGGGGGGGGGTTCTATCTTAGTATCGTTGTACTGTAATTTTACAGCTCATTCTCTAATGGCATTGCTCATGCAACATTTTAGGCATGCATGTCTTTGTGTGAGTGATTTAATATGTGTATGTGCATTTGGGCTTCAGTCCTCTTACTCAGACTGCTGGAGAGGCAGGCGAGAGCCTCCATCTGAAATTAGTCTCTGTGGGAAGACAGGAGGCATTGCTGAGGCCTTCTCTTTTAGCCATTTGGCCCAGCCCACAGCTGCCCAGCCACTGTCACACTGAGAAGCACATGTCATTGAAATAAGACATTAATTGCCTTGGTGCTATGGCAGGACACTCGCTAGCTGAGCTCAGGTGCACCTTTGCTGCTGCCTTGCAAATGAGATGCAGAGTGTTGGCTACAGTACCTCCTTCGCAGGGATAATTGACCCTGGGGATCCGCCTTGCAGTCCACCCACCCTCGTACTTTCCCTGCTTACCTCCTCCTCTTCTTCACCCCCTCCTCCTCTTTCCCCCTTCTGTTGCCTCCAAGACAGCGCAAGACACCTCCATATTGGTCGGTAGTCAGCAAGATAGGTTTGGTCCTTTGACCTGCAGCCTCCCTTCCCTTCTTCAGCACCTCTCCCTTACGCTTTCCATCTTGACCTCCTTCACAAGGATATTCACTTGGTGATGTGGCCAGTGGAGACAGCAGAAAAAGGAGCTGCCTGACACGACCATTTCCCAGGGCCTTGCTGGCAGTTCTGTAAGAGGTGTCTGGACCCCCAGTCCTCTTTTTTTTGTTGTTCTTAAAGTGCCCCACCCCACACAACTGCTGCTTGGTCATGTTGTTGCTGTTGTTGCAGCTGCAAGTTTTAATGAGGTGAGACTCCTTGTATACCACTGTGTTATTAGCTGGGTTACAGTAGGCAGTGCTTTTTATTTACAGAGAAAGGTGCAAAACTTTAATCGCCATTTGAATCGCTCAATCACAGGTTGAAGTATGGAAAACAGAGGTCTACCTGTGCACAGTGCTGCAGATTACCTTTCCAACCCCCTCCATGCACACACATTTTGTTCTACTCGCATGCTGTTTGTTCTCTCCTTGCACTGCTTTCCTTGTTTTTTTTTTTCCCCTTCTCTAACTGTCTCTCTTGATCGTTTGCCCTGTCCTCTTTTCAGTTTAGTCTCTCTCTCTTGTGTATTTTGCTTTTCAGTGCAAAGCAGTTAGTACACGCCTGGTAAGCCATTTGCAAGGAGCCTGCGGCTGAAATCGCTGCTCCCTGAGCATAATATACAAGGTGTGGCAGAGAATGACACTGTTAATCTTGAAGGATTACTTTCTCATAGAGCAATTTGTCACACGAAAAGTCTATACTCTTTGCTTATGTACTCTGTGAATATCCTCTACCCTGTGTTTCTTTGCTTCTGCTGATGTGCATGTGTGCACTTGCTCATGTGTGGGTGTTAAAAATGTCGAATTACTGATCAAGTGTAATTGAATAGTGGGCCATGTGCTGGGATGTTTGTTTTCTTTTTTTCTATTTAGATCTGTTCACGGTTGTATATTTGCACGTGTCTGATTTTATCTTAATATGGGCGTATGTGTTTTATCTACAGCCTTTAACTGGCTGGGAGCCCCCTTTTTGGTGGAGAGGCCAGCCATGGCAGAAGAGGGCTGTGCTTAGTGCATTTCATGCTTAATTCTGTGTCAATTAGTTGACTGCTACCTTCCCTCCAGCAAAAAAGCGTGGAGAGAAACACAAGCCCACAGAAATCCTGTGGCTTTGACAGGCGCACTGTTCAATCATTTATCCCAAGGCCCCGGGCCACGGAGCACTGTCAACAAACATTCCATTGAAATCATATCAAGCCTCTTCTGTTCCCTCATTTTTGTACTCTCCCTGCTCTGCCTCTCACTCTTTCCATCTCCCTCTGCCTCTTTATCTCGCTTGTTCTTTACCCTCTGCTTCCTCTCTCTTTTTCCCACCTTCGCTTTTCTTTCTCTCTTCCTCCTCACCCTTCACCCTCTAGGGTTTCTCCACCTCTGTAGCAGGGGTTTTTTTTTTCGCTCCCACTTTAAGCCACTGTGCCTCTACCTCCCTCCCAGGACTTGGCAGCAGAGTACTAATTTGTTAAGCTGTTCCCTGTTTGCACTAGTTTCACCCCCTACTTGGCATATAGTCAAGTTGTGGTCAGATCGCAAGATGAGCACTGCATATACCAAGATTGCAGGAATAACATATTTCAGATTGAATTTGGATCAGAGGAGATATTATAACAAGACAGGAGTGGATAAATCATAAAGCACAAACATCAATAACCACATATCAAGTTTTACTGTTTATGCACTTGTATACACAACACCTTTTGACCCATATCTATTACACCATGAGCACATATACTTTAAAACCTATCCGTATGTCTTTGCAAATGCTGTGCTTTTCAATATAGGCTGATGTTGAAAGGAGTCTTTGATCACAGCATGCGGCTGGATTGAAGATCTAACAAATATTGAAACTAAGCAAGAGTAGCAAGCACTCTTCAACCTAAGCCTAACTCTCTTGACTCACACTAATGCAATTAGTTTCATGTTTATTTTCTGTTTAAAATAAAATAGAAATTAGGCTATTTAGAATGCATCAGCTAAGTAGCTTCATTGCCTCCATCTCTCCTTTTTTCCCCTGTTCTTTGCTTTTGGCCCTTTGGAGCTCTGCAGAATATGCTGATGCAGGATATTTCACAGGTAAGGTGGACAGAGGCCAAATCTGAATTTTTCTTTCTTGGTTTCCTCCGCTCTGGGCTACAAACACTAATGCAAAGCAAGAGACGGAAGAGAAAAAGAAGAGGAATCTTCCACTCCCTCATCACCTCTCCTGAGCATTCATCCCGAGAGAAACTCAACTCACCTGGGTATCTCAGTGTAGGAGAGTAATAAATAAATGTACTAGGTTAATAATTAAAGACAGCCTAAACGGAGATAGATGCTATCCTCTGAAGACTTGGTGGTTCCACAAGCTTGATCTTAACTAAGATGTTGTTGTGATTCCTGTTTGTTTGCCCCACTGGTGGTCAGGAGACATATAGCCTAGTGTAAGTCTTCTTTTAGTCAAGTTTCTATATTTGTTCTCTGATTTGTTGGCCTCGTTTTCTTCTCCAATTCCCATCAGTTACAAGTTACATATAAGCAGACAAATCCCAAACAGGACTGCATCAAATGTGCATTTGAAATTCATTTTGAATACATGGCAACTCTAATAAAATGGATCAAAGGGTGTGATTGAATTGTGTCTTACTCAGTTCAGACTTAGGGGCTTTAAACAATATTTGGTGGGTGAGATTTCTTACTCAGCGCAACGCAAGCCACCCACAGTAAAAGCCAAAGAACCTTTCTGCAACAGCAACCATAAATCCAACTTTTGTTCATTTCTTTGTGAAACTGAGAAATGTCAAGAAAAAATGTTGGAGAAATAATAACGAAAGAGTACTTTTCCTTTGTGTCAATAATGAACAAAATGATGATTTCCTCTTTGCACACATTAGCCAAACAGCCTAAACTGTCCTCTGGCTCTTCAGGTGCCTCTGACTTGCCAACTAAAAATCCAGAAGACAACAACAAGGCCCTCATATCAGTCCCTGGACAAAGCCAAATTAATATTTAAAGATCATTACTAATGCCCCGAAGTAAAACGCACAGTCTAGGTAATTAATTGATTGAGCTGGGTGGTCCACAGAGAGATTAGACCGGATGAGTGTTGTTTATCTCTGTTGTTATTGAAGTATGCAATTGCTTTGAGCAAATGATTTCCTATTGAATGTAAAGAAGGGGGACATGCTACATTACTGTATGTATGACCTGTGAGGCATATGCAGTGAGCTCATATTCTTGGATTGATATCATCAGTTGGGGATTAATTGTCCCTTGTGGTTTTTCACAGTATGTATGTTGTGTAGATTTGCAGTGCCAGCAATATATTATACAACCCAGTTTGTCTTGGCTTTGGCTTTAAGCAGAGCCTGTAGACTTGTTTTCACAAGCTTATACAACAAGTGGATGGATTTCCACTGCTGATAATAGCAGATGCACTTGGCAAGACAATGAGTTGTGTTCTACATCATTTGGCCGACTTCCTGTATTAACTGTTGGATGTGAATAGAGTGTCAACTGAGTGCTAATTGTTGTGTGGCATTTTGATTTATCACAGGCACAAGCCAAGGGAGAACAGAGGATGATTTTGCATTTGGCAGTAAGTCCCCAGTAACTCGCCGAAGGTTCTGTTTTCTGGTAAAATGCCTAAATTCAGTGATACAGTATTCTGGGTAGAGCAAAAAACACAACTCTGCATGCTGCAGCTCTGTCCTAATTCCATACTGCATACAAATACGCTATGGTCTATAGATCATTTATACTGGATACCATTGGGGCATGAGTTTCTTTAAGTGTTCTTTAATATTTCTTTTTAAATTTGCTGCACTACATCTCAGCAGAATATATTGTGTATTTGTTATTTATTTGTGCATTTTATTTACTTAGTTGCAGGTAGAAAATTTACACATCTGATAAAACGGGGTGTAGTAGTGGTAGTGTAATAGTTAGCACTCTCTCCTTCCAGAAAGAAGGTTCTGGGCTTGGATGCAGTCTGGGGCCTTTCTGTGTGAAGTTTGCATGTTCTCCCTGTGTCTGCGTGGGTGCTCCGGCTTCCTCCCACAGTCCAAACATATGCGTGGAGTTAGGTTAATTGGTGATTCTAAACTGATTGTAGGTGTGAGCGTGCTTGGTTGTCTCCATGTGTTAACCTGGACAGATCGCCTGACTTGCCGTATGACAGCCGGGATAGACTGCAGCCCCACCCCCACCCCTCCGCTACCCTGAACTGGGTAAGTGAAAATAGATGGATGATAAAACAGGACATGTTGCCAAATTGTATATAGTGACTTATTACTTAAAATGTGATACTTTTTAAGCACATTTTTCTGCTTAAAGGATACCACCACTGACAAACTACTGTATTTTTTTTTAACCAGAAAGATGCAAGCAGGCACTGTCAATTACTTTTACTTAATGGCTTTTCTGTTCAAGGCTGTTTCCACATTAAAAAAAAACAAGCTGTGAGCAGCTTCACCAACTCCATTGTTTTTTTGTTATTCAGAAACATAAACATCCATCAAGATCGCACCCAAAAAAATGAACCATTTCATGCTGACATTTTAAAACATTTCTTAATTTTGTCATTTTTTATTTAAAACATAGAACATACTCCAAGCAGGGACACAATTAGCATATACAGTAGCATATGACAGGGACAGTGGGTATGAGGCAAAGCTTTTTTGTCTTTTTTTTTTTTCCTATAGCAATGTAAATGTGAGAAGCGTCACAGAAAGACACACATAAATAATGTTTTGGGCAGCATATTGAATAATCTTTTCTAAGTTGCCCCAAATGTCCTTGGCTTAGAAAACATAAAAAGGTGTTCTTCCTTTCTTTCTTTTTTGATTTTTTTTTTTTTCTTTTTTGCACATTTTGAAAGCATCTTGCAAAAGGAGCATTCAAGAATCACCAGGTTTTTTTGCAAGTTTTTGGAGATGCCTGTCATGAATGAACATGGTGGTGTGTTCCAGTGCCAGCTGGCAATAGAAGCCTAACACGTCCCAGAGATGAGCAAAGGGCCAGCTGGATGCCCGCCGAGAGCTTTAACACACTCCTCACCATTGCTGTAAACTCCATCAGCCCATCCCGTTAACTGACAAAACACAACACTAATTGTGCATTAATCAGTGGGTTTAGTTACCCGATCCCATGAGCCTCTTGTGCATTTCACTGATTGTGAAGCAGAAGTCTAATATTTATGTTTCACAGTTCGAAGACTCCCTGGAGTCCTATATTGGCTTGCTGTTTGGCATGTTGTTAGTCACTTAGTTAAAGTTAAGTATTTTTGAATTTCATTTCATTCAATTTCAGCATCAGGGGTAAGGTGAATTCTAGCTAGGTTAAAATTAAATATTTTAATTTAATTTATGATCATCAAATGTAAATTACATCGCATTAAGTTGATTTTTAAGTCTTCACTGTAAAGTACTGAGCAACTACTTCACTCTCCCTTTTGTCACCTTTATCTTTTCCTGATTTTCAGCACCGGGCTGGAAGCTGTGCAGCAGAGAGGTGGATATGATGCCACTGAAAACACTGTGCCTCTGTTTGATCACTTTTAAAACCTACCTGAAATGCAACAGCAACCCAGTTGTCACTGTGTGATTTACAGAAGGTACTGTGAGAAAATGTTCATGACACAAACACTGACTAGTTTTGTGCTTTTCTCATTTTTCTGCTTTAGGCAGTAATCAATCATCAAGTCATTTATCTCACCCTGGTGCTGAGTTTCTTTTATCAACTGCCAGACTCCCTCAGCTGCACAGCATTACTGGCTGCAGGTTCATTGGCCCACTTTGTCAAAATTAACACTAGATAAAAAAAAAAAGAATTCAACTTCCTGTGTCTATCTACCTCATGTTGCTATTATGTGAATGTTGATCCTACTGAAAGGGATATAGGCTTATGTAGGGGCAGTGGCTCGGGGCTAACTTCCTGAGAATCATTCCTTTGTCCATTTCTGTTTGCTAGAAGTAAATATACAGAAAAAAATCTGAATTTAACCTTTGCTAGAAGGGGTTTTGCCCTAAGTCAGCCTTTGCATTTTTGATGTGTTGGGATGTTAACTGTCAAAAAATGCAGCATGCATGGCCTCCCACCTCTGTGGGTCAAAGCTGACTGCATCTCGGATGCATCTGGGCACTAAGGAGTGTGTCTGTCCGTGTGTGTGGATGTGTGTTGAAGGGGGAGTTGGATTGTGGGTGCATGCAGATGGTTCACAAGCCAACCTTTCAATTAGGCCTGGAGTATAAATATCTGTGGCTGATTGGAATGTGGCGGCTGCTGGCACAAAAGGCTTCACTTGGCCAGGCTCCAAGACCCCATCACTCCCTCTCTCTCTCAGTCATACTGGAAGCCGCCCAAGGTTACTCCATGATTGGACGCAATGATTTCTAACTCCCTGTGTTCGTTATGACCACCCTCCCTTTTCTATCCCTGCTGCTATCCTTTCCTGTTCCATCTCTTGCCAGCTCTGTAGCTAACTTTACATTTGAAAGAGGCCTTCATTTGAACCCATGAGGAGGTTTGATGTCCCTACAGTCCTCCTTCCCATGTTTTTGTGCATCAACTGGATTTTGAAATCCCATTCCAAAATGTGTGTGTGTGTGTGTGTGTGTGTGTGTGTGTGTGTGTGTGTGTGTATATATATATATATATATATATATATATATATATATATATATATATATATATAGCCCACAGTGAGTGTTTGGGTTCCAGTCCGGCTCCTAATCTTATTTAACTAATGCTGCAGGTGAACAGTCCCTGTATTCTGCCTGGGGAGGCCCTGTATATCCTTCACAGATTATAGGGATGAGCTCCCAGACAACTTATCCCACCGTCCCAAAAGCCTGTCACCCTAAGCTGTCTGAGAAATTATCCACACATCCAGACACATGGCGGTGAGGGTATGAAATGACAAAGCAGAAATGTTTTGGGAGAAGGATATGTTATCACTGTCACATGGCGATTTTGAATGTTGTGTAGTGCACAGCCTGCAAATAGAATTGGAATCACTCCTGTTACAAGGAAGCCATAAGCTGCTATCTTCTACTTTTGATTTCACTTTTGATATTTTGAGTTTGGTAACTTTTCTAGCACTTTATGGCATTTTGTGATTTGTAAGTTGACAGTGACTGAAATTGCCTACTGTTACACTGAAAGATTTCTCATGTTGTCCTCACAGTTCCTTAAAGTAATATTACCATATTCCCTTTGTTAAGAAACCTACCCGCTTATCCCCTCAGCCCTCCTCCGCCCCCTCCTCTCTGTAACCCACCTACCCAAGCTGTGTCAGGGAAGCCGCCTAGTCTCTTATACATCCCTCTGGAATCAAGAGAGATTAAAAATTAGGGGATTAGGTTCCCCTCCTAACCCTGTAATCCAACAAAACAATGCTTTCTAACGTCTAGTGAGAGCTATCAAGGCGTGGGTAAGTCCTCCATGTCAGTTATTCCTTATGGAAGGATTCCCTTGGAAAAGTCGCACACTCCCTTTCTGTTTCCAACAACTTCCTCCATCCCGACCCCGCTTTTTTTTATGATCCAGGGCTATAATGAGGCAACATGGGAGAAGGGGCTAATATCTGCTAATAGGGTCAATGGAATAAACTGTTTTATAGGAGTCACTGTTGGCACAAGGACAAAGCGGCTGCTAAATGTTTGTCTCGTCTGATGCCAGCTATAACTATGTTCTTTTTTCTTTTTTTTTTTACAACAATATGATGTCAAGGAGTAATAATGACTCTGATAACACTGCAGAGCCCTGGTGATGTAAGGCACACACAGGCTACTGAATTAAGGCCCTGTTTTAAATATATCAGTGCCATGCTCAGGCTGGAGCTATAGCTGGCCATGGGATGCACTCCTTTAATTTCATTGCTCTGTCAGCTTTTATTAAAACCCATTTTTCACAAAGAGAAAGGGAGAAAACAAGAAGAAGAGAGAAAAAAAAGTACGGGGGGGGGGGGGGGGCACACAGATGGAGAGTGAGAGGAGAGAGGACTAAAGGGGAATATATGAAGATACAAACAGAGAGAAAGATATCTCAGGACAAAGACGGGTGACTTCTCCCAAAATGCTAGATAAGAGAAATCGTTGTTTTGAGGAGGGGCAAGTGTTGTGGGTGGTGCTGATGGGGGAGAAAGGGCAGCAGGGATGGGTTGCCATTGCCTTGGGGAGTGGGTCTTATAGGTGGAAGACAAGGGTGGCAAGGAGGAGTGGGAGGGTGTGAGGGTCTCAGCAGGAGTGATTAATGATGAATCTGGGATGTAGTGGACCGATGGGACTCCCCATCCACGTCTCCATCCCCACCCCACCCCCCACAAAACCCCCACACCCCTCCCCCCAACTCCTACCCAATTCCCCAGTCCTCACCACCCCACCTTTGTGCCCATTTGTAACTGTCTTGGGAGGGGCCATCAAGGACCTGGTGATGTGCCCCCTCATTTTCTTGAAGACAAGAATGAGAAATATGTCCAGAAATGTGTCATATCCAAATCCAGCGCTTTAGATTTATTTTGGTTGGCTACTGTTTATTAATGTCATTGACTCAAATCTAATTAATCTTCCACACTTCTTACAAGAGGAATTCCTTTAGATCTCAATAACGCATTCACACATATGCACACGGTGACTCACATTGTTTTTAGTGTAAAATTAACATTTTGATGTTCATTGAAATCCCAACAGGATTGTATCCAAACTCCTGTCCTTCATTTTGAAGGCTTGAGGAAGCTCATACAGCACGAACATTTATTTGTTTATGTTGGGGTTCCAGCCAAAGATATTATGTGCCTGTCTGAAAATGTGTGTGTACTAGTGTGTGGCAGCCACACTTTCCTCACTCTGTCAAATAGCTTTGACTTGGTGCAGAGTTCTGAAATCACATCAAAGTGGCCCGCCGCCACATCTCCACCCCATCCTGTGGTCCCTTACTTCCTGTCTTCTACCTCTAAACCCACGCACCCCAGCACCTACAATCAAAAGGAAATTGAATGATTTATTATATCTTCCCGCCTTCTTCAGAAAGTAAAAACATGAAAAATAAAAGACAAGAAAGGTCTTTCAGAAACACTGGTACAATGCTTTTTACGTTCTCTATTTTCCTCGTTTCTCTCTTTCTACTGAATAGTACATGATGGCACTTGACAGAGAAGAGGAGCAAGAAGAAGAAGAAAAGGAAAAAGCCGAAAGAGAAAGAGTAAAAGAGAGCGAGAGAGTGAGAGAGAAATAGTAAGGGGGAATAAAATCAAGTGTGACAACATATGAATTTCAAATTTCTGAGGAGACATCAAAGTGCGCCATCCGGGGTGTCTCTTCGACAAGGACACTTTCTGATTTTTAATTCCATCCCCTGATTGTATCGCTGAGGCCCTAACGAAGAACGGAGGAGCAACGCCAGAGAGTAGCATCAGGCAGCAAGAGATAGAGCAAGCAGGGAGGGAGAACGTGAGGAGGGGAGAAGGGTTGGGGGGGGTGGCACAGAGGAAGGAGAGAGTAAGTGAGATCAGAGGGGGTTAGTAGAAATAGATAGAGAAGGAGGAGGAAGGAGAGAAGAAAGGAGAGTCTCATCCAAACACAAGCGGCTGGCCCCTTTGTTGTCGAAACGATCATAGCTCCTCTTTCATCAGACAGAGAGATGGAAAGAAGAGAAAGGAAAAGAGACACTGAGACTGAGAGTGATCCACTCCTTTTTCCGATGGGGTGACAGGGACATGGATGGAAGGAGGGCAACTTTTTTCACCCTTTGCACATATCACATCAAGGCTCCTCTTCCAAGGACTTATTATATGGCGCACACTTTGTGAACAAAATGCTTACAAGTAGGGCTAGGGGGCTGCATGTTAACAGTATGCTCTCTTTAACCAGAAACAATATGTCTGTTTACACTCAGTCGATTGGCTGTGTCAACACAGTGTCAACACAAACTGGTGTACTTTGCTAATCGCTGGTCTTCTCTTCCTCTGCTTTGCAGTTCAGACAGCAGCTCACTGCTGCAGCAGTCTAATTGCCTGGGAAGGTTCTCAGCAGGAGTGTGGCAGGCTTCTGGCATTGCCTTTCCTGGCAAAGCTCTGTGCCAGTACTGCCGCAGTGCCAGCCAGTCCACCCTGCCCAGCATAAACGCCAGGGGTCTCATAACCCAGAAGGATCCCATGTTGGGAACTCCCCACAAGGCCTCTTTGGAAGCGGATGGAAAACCCCAGGGAAGAAGCAGAAAGGTTGGAAAGGTCAAAATACTGGCACATATGCATGTAGTGAAATCTCTTCACCTCTCTCGGGTTTTTTCTTATATACGGACACACAGATACACGCAAGCGTGTTTCCATAACTTCAGAGTACATTACATTTATTTCCAAAAACACTGCTTGTTCTCGCACTGACTGTAATTTGCCACACTCAAAATTAATGGTTTACATTTTGGGGGTTTGACTTTTGTCCTCAAAAGGATATCAAGTCACCATAATGGGACATTGTAATAATTTTTAATTTCCTTTGACATTATCATATGCTAATTATGAAAAACTAATAATTAAATACAGTGTCATGTCATGTCAAAGAGATGTTGAAAGCCAGTTAATCAGCAGGGTTAATGTTAATGTCTAAAACTATTTTCTGAACCCTTAAGGCTGTAGTGCTTCACATGTATGGGGCAGTGTTAACAAAAACGTGAGTACACTCACTGAGCTCCTATCGAATAAGATGTCCTAGCATAGGAGAGCTTTAGGAAAATTCTCAGAGCAACATGAAGCATGGATGGAGCTGAAACCGAGGCGGTATGATCAGCCCTTTGCTATGTCTGACATATCCTTTGAAATGCGATCAAGTAAAAAAAAAAAGTGTGTCATAGACTTTAATCTCTATTAAAGCTATTTTATTTTAATGTGAATACAATTTTATGTAGAGTATCTCTGCTGAATGAAGTGCACTTTTAAAAAAGTAGCCTGCAAAATGTAAAAACACAGACCTACCTACCCAACAGCCTGTTCACATGCTGGTAGCTGTTATATTTATTTGCTTATGTTTATTGACCATGCTGGTAATTTTAACATTTAATCTATTTGATATTAACGATGTGGGAAATGGGGGGAAGAGCCTCAGCTTTTACCAATTTCTGTGGTGAAATGAACTATGTCACAGTATGAGACTGTGAAAGCGCTGTAATTGTTTATGTGATTACTCTGCTGATGGAAGGTTGCGACAGATCCGAGTCATCATTGCTGCATTGTTGCATTTTTCCAGCTTCCAAATATCTGAGTGTTGAGTGGAAGATGCGTGTGCATTTCAAATGAGATAGACCGCAAAAACATTATCCCTGCACAATCAAATGTGTAACGTTTCATTAGTTCTCTGTCCTTCAGCATTTGGAGAATATTTTTTATACCTCTTTTTCTCCTTTGGTTTAGGCTCTTAAACTTTTTAAAAGTCCTTCTCCCTACGCCAAACACTTTTTCACCTTATGAGCTATCTGAAGGCCTAAAATCCTTTGTGAATAACGTTTATCTTTATCAACAGCTAGTCTTGACTGGGAGGGGAATTTCTTAGAAAGCATCACAATTTGAAGAATTTTCTTAAAATTTCATCACTGGGAGCAACACTTTATTCTTTGAGGCTTTATGAATACAATCCCTGGGTTCAAGGGCCCTCCAGTTTACACCAGAGTAGAGGCAGAGCTGCAGGCCACTACGGCAACACACCTAGCACTTATATTTGACTTATTTCAGCATGGAGACTAGTTGAGAGGAGTCTGGAATATATTCTTAAGCCAAATGCAAACACCCAGACACATGGCTTTAATGCAATACTTCCAGAAATAAAACAACACAAAGTGTTCATTTAAATGGCAACATGCTTCCATTTTAACGGCTCAGACAATTAAGATAGAAGGTCAAGCAAGCCAGTGCCATGCAAACCTCATCACCCTAATACCCAACCTCGCTCACAAGAGCCCCCTCCTCAGGTTTGGAGAGGGGTGCATGGTGAAGCAGCTGGGAGACGTGGAACCACAATGGCCCTTTAGGGCGAGACGGCCCTAATCCATCCCAGCGTCCGACAGCGCCAGTGAAAAGAGACCTGTCAATCATAGCATGGCACCCTCGGGTCTCAGAGATGGGCGTGCTCTGATGTAGGATTTACTGTACCCCCCTCGCTTCTGTCTTATTAAAATCTCTATGCAGACCGATATATATGTATGCACATGGGTACATGTAGGCATATACATGCACAAACAGTTTGCAGCCTCTTGTCTGTCACAGCTGAATAAGATATATCTGTGTGTGAGCTTTTGTGTCTTTATGTGACTGAAGAGAAAAAAAGGAGCGCAATAAAAATAAAAATATACAGCATGATAAAAAGTAATGTGTTTTACCATGAGCTCTCACAGCAAAGTGTTTCGATTTTTTAAAACTGCCACACCTCTAAAAACTCCACATCAGACAGAATTTCATTCACATTTTTTTTATTTAGATTTTTTTTCATTTAATCATCAAACAGTTAAGTTGTATTTCATATGCAAATACACATGATGTAGACATTTTAATCCAAATGAGCAGATGAACATCATAAAATTATATGCTGCCTATGTTAATGATGGAGACACCCATGTAGAAGCAGGCAATGGGTGATGATCATTTTGGATACATTTCATAGGCCTGTTGTCTGGCGTGTGTGTGTGTGTGTGTGTGTGTGTGTGTGTGTGTGTGTGTGTGTGTGTGTGTGTGTGTGTGTGTGTGTGTGTGTGCGTGCGCATATACAAAAACAGTTCTGGATGGAGAAGCACCCATACAGGCAAAAAAAAAAAATGTGCATACAAACACGCATGTACATGCACACACTCATGCACGCACACACACACACACACACACACGCACACGCGCACGTGCACGCACACACACACACACGCACACACACACACACAAGAGTAAACACTTATTTAGAGGTGTCAGACACTGTATGTAATATCCTCTGGCACAGTGGCTGTATGTGTACGTGTTTCAATGAGCTGAGCTGTGCACTGTCCGTTGCAGTTGGGTGATGGTGATCAAATCTAACAGACAGTGAGGACCAGAGCACGCTTTCTGCCTCAGAGACATGAAGCGAGAGAGAGGGAGAGAGTGGGGGGAGGGGAGGGGGGGGGGGCGCACTCAGACCGCCTCTGGCCACCATTATCTCTTCAGTGCATGACTGTGTCCATGTGAGTGTGACAGTGTGAAAAATAGAGTGTTTGTTTGTTTACTGTGTGCATGTGTGTGTGTGTGTGCACGCGCGCGCGCTTGCATGTGCAAGCCAGTGTTTGCTTGGTCATGTGTGCACCTGCCAGTGAATCCGAATGAGTGTGTGTTCACATTTGCTGTTCAATATGCTGAAGCCAATATAACTGACTGGAGGACAACCACTGAGCCAGATGACATAGCGGGAAGATACTTCTTCTCAGGCCCTAATTCGACCCCTCCAGCCAGGGTTAAAGCTTTTCAAACTTCACAAACAACTTTTGATTCATTCTAATTATTTAAGTGGACAAACTTCTCTCCAGCTGCACTTATCTCTTGTGAAATAAATATAATCTCATGCTAGAAGAGGACAGTGGCTGAACCCACTGTAACAGCTGACTGCAAGCTGCAGACACTAACCAGAAGTAGGCTTGAGGTGAGATCAATAAGTAAAATGTATCCATATTGATGATACCAAGTGGTGTTGTGTATTTCTCTAGAGTTAATAGGATAGCACCAAAAACAGGCTGATGAGTCGCAATCAGATTTTGGGCATGTGAGTACTTAACAGTTGCATCCTCTGCCTCTGACATGTGCATGCATGCAGCAGTTCAGAGAAACTTAATGAAACAGAGCCAGTGATTAATCACTCTGCCAGTTTCTAAAAAAATAATAATAATAATAATGAAAATAATAATCAGCAGTTATACTATGATAATCAGTTATTTGTTTTGATTATTTTTCCCCTTTTTCCAAATTCACCTATGTAATTTTATCTTCTAGTTTCCTGATTATTAATTTTTTACTTTAAAGGAATCAGAAAATGTTTTGGATGTGGGTAACAGACCATAACAATTTGTAAATGGTAAAATATTCACATTAGTATGTGAACATAAACATAACTGGATCCATGTTGGTATTTTTTTTAAACTTTTTTTTTTTTCCACGTTTAAGTAAATAAAATGAATGGGGGATTGGTGGCAAATCATGCATTTTTCTTTTTTTTTATGAGGAGAAATATTCGCACAAAATAAAGAAAAGAATAAACTTCTAAATTTCTATCTTCTTTTCACTATAGTATGAAACACACTTTCTGCAAACATAGTTTGTTTTAAGCTATGTTGTAACTTTTCTAAACAGAACATTTACAAAAGTAGAGGCAAGTCACATTTGAGAGCAGTCTCCAAAGAAATGGTCATTCGGTATGGGAAATTCAAATACTGGAAATATGACAAATTCAGTCAACTGACAGGCTGCTTTCTTATCTTATTCCGTATATGTAATTGTACACACCTTTTCCTTAATATATGCTTTATATGCCAAATAGAAAGTTTTATTTTTGTCTGTTGGGACAACAAAGATAATATTCTTTAAAGCAGTGAAGAGTCCACAGTGGGATGCTGCTAACAGAAAATAGCCCAGAGCTGGGCTGGCCTGCAGACCTACATCATTTAACATACTGCCAACACCACCCTGCGTATATAGCCAGTGCACCCCACACATCAGTCACTGCTTGCTGTGTGCGTGATAGAGAAAGAGAGAGTGGGAGTGTGTGTGCGTGCGTGCGTGCGTGCAAGTGCGAGAAACAGAGATGAATGACACCTAATCATGTACACAATGCATCTAAGCTCCATAATGAAAGCCACTGATAAGAAAAATTAACATAACACCTAAGTGGTACAGAATGAGACAGTGGACTTAAATAAAGATGCCTTTTGCACCATAAATCTGAACCATAAACACAAATATATAAGACACACAAACATAATTCAGTGACTTCCTCATTCTAGGCTGAAAAAAGACCCTAAGGCATATGTACACATATCTGCTTCATCCTCATTTTTGCTTTTTGCCAGTTCCCGCAGAGCTGGGTCCTCCACTCATAGCACGGTGCAGTAAGTTTTAATGGTAAATCAACAAAGGGCCGACATGAAAGAAAGGCTAGCTTTCCAGTTTGCAGGGTGAAGAATTATTCATCAGCACTGTAGTGTTGCACTGCAGGCGAAAATCCTGCAGCAGCGCTCCATTTTAATTGCCAGAAAATGACTGTAAATGATACAGAGAGAAAGGGAGAAGAAGCCAAAAAAGGAGACAGAGGGAGAGAGAAACGAAAAAGAGAGTTGGAATCAGAGGTATAAAGAACAGGAGAAAAAAAAGGACACCCCCTCTACCAACAGCTGCCCCCCCAAATTGAAGGCCATGGTGATAAAAAGCTATGTGGCAATCAGAGAAGTGAAGTGTCCCCCCAGCAGCCTAAAAGAGAGATAGTGAAGGGAGAAAAGAGGAGAGGAGGGCAAGGGGGAGTGCCATCAAAAAAGGACTGGTGGGATTAGGTCTGAGAGAGAGTTTACTACGCTCTTTTTGTGCGCCGAACCTGCAGGATTAGAGATAACAAATGTTAGCCGAGGACGGGCACCTGCTGTGAGCCGAGAAGAAGAGGAGGAGGAGAGGACGAGAAGAGGGGAGGAGAGAGGAGAAGAGCTAACCCACTAAAACAGCAGAATGGGCTTTTGTAGCCCTGTGCAGAATTAGAGGAAAGCGGGCTAAAGGGGGGAGACAGGAAGAGGATAAGGGGGGGGCAGAGAAGCAAAGAAGTGGATGGAACGGGTACAAAGTAAATTTGTAATTGTCAAACAGATGAAGGAGCTGAGATTTTGTGGAGGAGTAAACATTGAACTTGCTAATCTTTGGACCTCAAAGCCTGCTTTGCTCGCAGTCACTCTAATGCCTTCACCAATATGCGTTTCTGTTTGCTTGAATTGTGTGGCCCCTGTAAATCCACACATCAGACTTCGTGTAAAAACAAATAGAACACAACAAATATTCTAACTTTTTAAAGTCGCTCATCTCTTACTCATTCTCCTCACCTTGCCCTAACTACCTTTATGCCATCCTCTTCTCCAGCCTTTTCCACCCATCTGCAGCGCTTGGGTGTATGTGACTGAAATTGCTGCTGGGGCCTGGGGACCTCCCCACCTGCTCTCTGCAATGACCCCAGCCCAGGAACCACTCAGACTGGTCAATCAACAATTAAAAGCCTGTCTGTAGCTACTAACTCAATTCAACCACTCAGCTTAGTGCTCCGTTAGAGCCAAGGCACCCAGACAGAGCCGAGACAGACTCAACAGCCTTGACCTCTCCACTCCTCATCTCAAACACACACACACACACAGACACACACACATACACCGTAGTCCGAGCCAGTGTGGTCACACCTACACAGACTTACCGATGTTTGAACCCCCAGGGGGTTGTCTCAAACAAATGCATACCTAGGTGGGCAGCGCTGTAGTGGATGCACATGTGACAAGAGGCAGGAGAGCTTTACCTTGAGGCCTGGCCTGGACAAAAAGGTCACAACCTCTGTCTCACAAACATCTTGGTACCTGCGCCTCAACCTGAGGGTTTAACCCTGTTTAGCGTTCAATACGGAGTTTGACCTTTTCTCCAGTCTGACTTAAGGCATTTACTGTAGTGTTCTGTTGGTCAGTGTATGTGTGTGTGTGTGGCCATACGGTGCAACTTTTCACATACAGACACACAATCCTTAAACTAGAAGATCTAGAAGTACAAGTACTAGGTACTAGTTTTCACTCTAAGAATACACGCTAACACTCTTTAACATTCATATACACACACTAAAATGCTTCAATTGCCTCTTGTGTTTCCTGTTTTTACTGTTTCATCATTCACTCACTGCTTGAAAAAAAAAAAAAAAGAGACCTGGAAATGTAATATAAAAACAAAAGCTAGAGAATAACTGCAGGGGCTGGTAAACGAAGCATAAAGACCCCGAGTGACCGAGGGGAATTATTTGGCTCCATTAAGCAGGCATTAACATGAATTACTATCTAATTAAAATTAAACAGCTCATTAATAACTTTGCGGTGGGGCCTTAGTGTTGAAGTTCTCTGGAGTGTGTGCGTCTGGAGTGTGTGTATGTGTATTTGAAGATCTGTGTTGTGTCACGGCCAAGAGAGCAATCAAGTGGGATAACACTGAGCAGCTGCCCCAAAGGAAAGCCGAGGCCTGAGAGGGCTTACCTCCGGAACAAGACAACTCTGAAAAAAGATGTTCTTCACCAAATAAAGTTAACTTTATTCACTGTTTAATTCTTCAGCATCAGAAAGTGCAGTAAAAGAAACTGGCATCCAGTGGCTTTGAGGTTTAAGTGTCAGATGTGAAGTGCACAGTCAATGGTACAAAACTGCTGTCTGCTGCCTGTCATTCCTCCTTTCTTTCCATTTGTTTTCTGTCATCCCTGTGTAGTTAATTTTTTTTCAATGTCATTAAAATACCCACGAAATATTTAAACGTAAAACTAGACAAAATGTGCCCAAGTCTTAGAAAGTCTTAAAAATGTCCAGCCAGGTGTAGATTTGCTAGGTAAAAACTCCACATTATGAACTTAAGTCATTTTGGAGGGTTAAATACACATGCAGCTGTTTTTTTGTTTTTTTGTTTTAGTTTTTTTGAAAACTGCTTTTAATCAAATATTGTTTTTTTTAAGCAATAAAGGAACATAGAGTTCTGTCAGTCAGAAAGTAAAGTTGTAGCAGTGTCATCATGTCTATACAAGCAAATAATAAACACACACACACACACACACACACACACACACACACACACACACACACACACACACACACACACACACACACACACACACACAGGAAGCCAGAAAACGGGTGTACATAGAATAAAAGACTGAAATTGTGAAATGGACCAAAGGGAGTTATGAACAACAGACTTTCCATACAATGCAACATGTTTGCACACATGCACACACACACACACGCATTTTGACAATATGTGAGACACGTCGACTCACTCCTGCCGTGTCCTTTTGGGGTCATGGCCTTCATGTTGGCAAGCCGCTCAGCCTTGCAGGGTCTGTCAGGCGAAAAGCAGACAGAAAGAGAGAGATGGTCTGAGTCTGAGATCAATGTGTTACCGTTCTTGTCATCATCTTAACAAGAAGATACTGAAGAAACGAGAAGAGTTGTGGATTGTGTAGGGTACAGCTGATGCTCAGTAAAGATGGCACCAGTGATCACTGTTACATTTGTTTTCATGGCACAGAAACAGTTCCGATGTTAAATCCTTGCCTTCACTGATCTTAGTGTTCTTAAAAATGCATTATCAGCAAAGCGAACCCAAAAACTTTTGAGCCTGAAGTCAGATTTGCAAACACCTTCACTTCCCGTGCATTGATAATGGAACCTAATAATCAAAATCCACAAGACTGTCCAAAGTAAACACTCGACAGTCTAACTACAAAATAAGTTGAAGAAATAATGATAGATAGTCTTCAGAGATGCTGAGTGAATGACAGAGAGGGGGATATGGAGTTAGGCACCAAATGTATGCCAGTGCATGCATCAGCTACCCCCTCCACCCTCCTCTGGGCCAGGAGCTGTTTACCTCTCTATCAGCGGTCCTCTCTAAAAGCTGGGACCCCATCCATATTCACCGGCCTCAAATTCCTCTGCTTATCTCCCCCCAACCCTTGAAAAACCTCCTCGTGTTCCCCTTTGCACATACATACATACATAAACACATCTTTATGGAGGCAAGAGGCAAACGCGCTGGGCCAGGAGGGTGTCGGGGATAAGAATCACCTTGAATTCAAAGCAGAGGATTGTGGGTCCTTGGCGGGTGGATGGACGGACAGGAAACCAGGCACATAGGCTAAGGATCACACTGGTACGTATGACACACAAAACTGCTAGACAGGTAGAAAGAGGCTTTAGGCAGAGGAGCAGATGTGTGCATCACGACTATTAGTAATTCAGAGGCTCTGGAACAGTGAGGTGTGATGCTTTAGAAATTGTGTGCTGTCAGACGATCTGTGTCATTAGGTGATAAATGCATGTGCAGGTTGTCTTTCTGTGTAGGCGCATTTGTGTAGCACCGTCTGCTCTAAACATAGACTAAATGTAGAGTATTTTAAAATTGAATTGAAATTTTGTTTGTATGCCAAAAAGTGAATCCAGGAACTCAAAATGCCCTACTAGCACGGGAAATAGGATAACTCTTATGGCCACTTTAAAAGTTATTGAGAAATATAATTGGATTAGCTGTTATTCACAACACTGAGATTTATATGAAGTGGACAAATCACTTATGATGGTGGCTGCTTTGAAAAAGGCGAGCAGGAGACTGGCTGTTAAGAACTGAAAGTACAAGTGAGGGCTCAAAGAGTGCTTGAGCAGAAGCAGAGACACATGGAGTAGGGGGGACCGGTACCCCGTTCCTCTGCAAGCTGCGTTGTTTGGGGATTGAAGTTGGGAACTCTCTCCACTACTAATTGCGCGCCGGTGCTTTCATGAATATTCATTCTGGTGTGTTCAGACCCCGCCTAATTAGCCGGGAGATAGAGGAAGAAATTCGCACCTTTTACCACAAGAGAAGCGTTTCCCCCCGTCGCATTCTCAAGGGGATGCTGGCAGAATAGCCCAAGTTCATTAGCCAAAAAAAGAAAGGGAAAAAAGTTACCTGAAAAGCACGGGACGATTTTGGTCTTCAAAATGGATGAGCAAACAGGGATTTTTTTTTTTATTTTTTTATTTTTTTTTTTTTGCAATTGCATATTTAGTGCCTGTTACGCTTGTCTGTCAAAAAAATAAAAAATAAAAAAAGCGGAAACGAATTACAATTATCTGATTGAGTGAGTTGGTGGATATTAATCTACTCGCGGTAGTAGAGAGGTGCATCACATGAATTTTAAAATCTAAACATAGCTTGTAGCAGGTCGAAATGTTCCCCCTGGAATTGAGGAAGACTTGTATTTAACATCTAATATGAGGCCGCTGCCGGTTTAGGAACTAGAGTGTCTGATTTCAGGTATACTTGTGGAAAATGGAACCCGATTAAACTTCATTTCGAAATTAAATGCTGAAAGCCTCAAAATGCAAAAATCTGCTGTAAAGTTTTGCAGTTTAGTTTAAAAAACAACATTTTGAAATGATATTCATATAAGAGTATATTCAGTTTATTTCAGCTGTACTCTGATAACACATTTCAATTTTTTGTTCAGCATCATTTTTATTCGAGAGGACAGAAACGGCTGTGAGATCTTTTTATAATCCTCATATTTGTCGTATTTAATTTTGATGCATTTTGTTGTCTACCCATCCTATCTGTACTGACACTAAGGCAGCACCTAAATGAAAGGGGGAGCTTGGTTAATTGAAGGGTCGCTGGGGTCCTATTGGTGGAATTGTGCCCTGGCAAAATCTGCTGCATATAAAGAAGACTGAGGGGGGGGGGAGATTAACACGTGACTGCCTCAAAAAGAAAAAGGCCTCTACTCCTAAATAACCCCCTTAATTACAGACGCACGGGAATTTATGCCCCGCATCTCCTAAAATAGCGATTGTCTGGAAAAGCATTGTGCTTGGTTAGTTTTGCGTTATTAAAATTCATTTTAGAGAGTAAGTTGTAATGTATCTCCCTTTCTGCGTGCTGACAGTATGTCAGTGCGTCACAGGAAAGGGACTCGCAAGAAAGTACGGAATAAATCAGGGAATTGTCTTCTGAGGATGACACAAAGGGGTCTTATTTCGGGTAAAAGAGGTCAAGCAACTTCCTCATCTCTGCGGTTCACAGTAAGTGTGCCTCGTAATTTCTTTTTTTCACTTTGTTTTCTGAGTCCATCATATCGCGTTCATTTCCAGCCACTTTTCCTGTACGGCCTGTCATTCACCACTAAGTTCTGTGTGATCCCTTTCATCGAGCGCACCATGGAAACCTCGCGCGTCCTGGCAAAAATGCACCTCAGCGCACACAAGGCCATATTCTTTACAAAAGGGCCAAAGCATCTGGACCTTTCTTTTCCAGCAACTACTCGCTGGCATGGCAAAGCACAAGACTGGGTCTGTGAGGCAGAAACCACTGCTTTTTATAGACTGGGGACAAGAATGACTGAATAGCTAACGCATCTTCATTAACTGAGAGCTGCGTGGAGCTCTGGTCTCTTATAGCAGTGACGCGCAGGACCTGAGGTCTCTCAAGACACAGAGGAAAGGCACATGTAATAAGGAAAATCTTGGTAGTGATTTTTCATAAAGGAGCCGCGTTACAGGCGCTTTGTCATCTTTGTCATACATGTTGGTTTTTATTGTAACCGATTTCTGCGTTATATTCTCTAAACTATTAATTTAAATCCATAAAGTTTAGTTACTAAATGTAGTGGTAAATATGTAATTATATATCAGTCTATTCTATGATTAGAAAAGGCAATTTACACATGCAAACTATTCATTTATTAGAATAAAAGGAAACATGAAGTGTAACCTATTAATCATAAGACGTCTTTCTTCAATTCTTACACTGCATTAGAAATGTAAACGTAAACCCTAATATCAGACTGCGTTACTAATAAATTGCTCTCAGATGACACGGAGATAACTTGCCAGGACTGTCTCCCACTCATCCCAAATAAATATATAGCGGATGGGTGGACAAAAACCACGCCTTTCAAGAGATGATGACGAGCACCTGTGACCCCGACATTTTAAACACACACACAGACACACGCGCGCGCGCGCGCGCTACATTGTTAGCGCTGGAGACAAGAGTACAGCAAGGACGCAGTGACAGCAGAAAGGAGACAACTTACCTTTTAGTCTTGTAGTCCCGGATTAAAATGAACACTAGAGTTGAGTCGTACTGTAAATAGAAAGAGAATAGTCGCATGGGGAAGATGACAACAAACAAACACGCGGCAGAGATAAAAAGGCAAAACATTGCTTTCAGGTAAATGATTAAAATGGGACTGTTGCGCCTGAAAAACCTTCCAAAAAGCTCCTGTTTTAGAAGGAGCGGAACATGTGCCTGATTGCAGAGTTTTAGGCGAATGGAACGGGAGAGATGTAAGATTTGTTTAAAGCCCCGCATTTCCATTTAAGAACGTGATTGTGTTTGCAAAGATCCCTTTCAATCTTCGCATCCCCCCCTCTCTCTCTACCCCTCAGCGTCTCTGAGGCTGCTTTGCAATTCATAGAATTGGTAATTTGCTATTGGGACAAAACGTGAAGGGAAAAATAATCAGATCAACCGGGAGAGGTAGTGAGGAAGGAGCCAGGAGAAAGAAACACAAGGTTTCTCTCTCCAAGTTGCTGCTTAGTAAAATGCTTCGAGAGGTAAATGATATCAGAATAAAGGCTGTTTTATTTTCATGGATCGGTAAAATCTAAATTTCCAGGGCTGGGGAAAATCATCTGTAAGAGCCTGGCAGTGAGGATTCACTGCCATATGAAAAATCAATTAGATTGTTTTATGATTATAAATGGTAATTATCAGATGTGTCAGTCTGCCTTTTTGGGATATCAAAATAAGAGACGTAATGATCGGACTAAATTGTGTCGCTATAATATGTCACCTCTGTCACCTGTACTCAACGTATGTGGAGGGAGGGAGGCTAAGGAGAGAGAAAAGGAACGTGTTTTGGCCTATCTCATCTAAGTGGGTGGTGATGATGAGATCATACAACATTGAAAATTACCGAGACAATACAAATAAATGACACACGCGGAGGCTTTGAAACAGAGAAAATGCTTTCAAATTTGTCACACATTTACAACAGCATTCACAGACACATCACATAGGTTTATTTACACGCCTCTCGTTGTGTGGGTGGCTGCAGAACTGGAGCAGTGCGCCTTATAATCTATTTAAAACGAGGAGCGCTATAATCATCAGTGACCTATTATAAAGGTGCACGGGTGTGTAAGTGCATCTGTGTGTGTTAGAGGGAGGACCGGAGGAAGGGGGGATCCTTCAAAAAGATCCCCGTACTCCCCCACGTGGTTATTTGCAAAACAACCGATCTAAAGTAGGGGAAAGCTAATCAAACCCCGCTGCTGCAGCCCGGTTCACCTTCCATGGAGAAAACTGGAGACTGGAAAAAAAAAAAATCATTTAAAAGACACGGCTTATGTGCAGCTTCACCAAAACGAGCAGTGTAGACTACTGTTAAAAACTAATAGACATTTATTAAAAAGAACATATGTTTTTTTCTATAACATATGTAAGATCGGAGCTCTGTCCGAAAAATGCGCTGCACCGTGCTCTGAACCCCTGCGCCTATTGAGTATGTCCCTAGTGGGCTTGAATCGGAGAGGAGCCAATACAAGCGGAGGGGAGGCGTGTCTTCGCTCTTCCACAAGACCTCCCAGAGCAGGTTGTTGCGTTTTGGCTCTAAAGCCTGGAGACCTCCGAAGTGCTCGTCAGTTTTCGAAGTAGGAGCCATGGCGACAACAGCTCAGTATATTCCGAGGAATAACTCCTTACCGTCTAACCCGCTCATGCATCCGGATTCGGACAGGATGCACCAGGGGACGACCTACAGAGAAGTACAGAAAATGATGCACCATGAGTACTTGCAAGGGCTTGCGGCAACCAACACGGGACACCCGATGAGCCTGACGCACCATCAGTGGCTGCCAACCTCCAACACAGACTGGTCCAGTGGTACCCACATCGGACAGGAGCACAAAGCCAGCGTGCAGGCGAGCAGGGAGGACCTGAGCAACGGGTTCCACCACAGGTCTCACCTGGTGCACCAGCAGGCGCAGAGTGGCCACCATGGTTCGTGGGCTCCTGCCACAACACACCACTTATCCCCGCTGTCCCCAGCATCCAACGGCCACCAGTCACTTGTCTACTCACAGCCTGGATACACAAACCTCAATGCAATGTTGAGTCCCCAGCCCGGCTCCCTGCATCATGGCATGCGGGACCCACTCCACGACGATTCGGGCAGCCACGATAACCAGATGGAGTCGCCCCAGCAGGCTTTCAGCCACCACCAGGACCACTCGGACGAGGACGCGCCCAGCTCCGACGACCTGGAGCAGTTTGCCAAGCAGTTCAAGCAGCGGCGGATCAAACTGGGCTTTACGCAGGCGGACGTGGGGTTGGCTTTGGGCACCCTGTATGGAAACGTCTTTTCTCAGACCACTATCTGCAGGTTTGAAGCGCTGCAGCTCAGCTTCAAGAACATGTGCAAACTTAAGCCGCTCCTTAACAAGTGGCTGGAGGAGACAGACTCGAACACGGGCAGTCCCACCAATTTGGACAAGATTGCTGCGCAGGGCAGGAAACGAAAGAAGAGGACCTCCATTGAAGTGGCTGTGAAAGGGGCGCTGGAAAATCATTTCTTAAAATGCCCAAAGCCATCGGCTCATGAAATCAGCACTTTAGCCGGCACTCTGCAGTTGGATAAAGAGGTTGTCCGTGTTTGGTTTTGCAACAGAAGACAAAAAGAGAAAAGAATGACACCAGTGGGGGTCCCTCACCCGAATATGGAGGACGTATATTCCCAAGCAGAGACCCCTCCTCTACACCGCACACTACAGAGTCCTGTGCAGTGACTGTTTTCATGAACAATCTGAGCATTTCCGCGGGGGGGGGGGGATAGAAAAGGGAAAGGGGCTATGGAGTTTACAGTATTTAAGTTTGACTTTTGTTTTCCCGAGAGAAAAGAGACGTGGAAAAGTTGAACAGATCAGTTTTGCCTTTAGTATTCGGAGATTCTCGTGTCCATCAAATAGATGGCAAGAGAGAAAATGTTAAGAAAAAAATAATAATAAAAAAGAAAAAAAAATATTCGCTATTACTGATTCCGTGCGCATTTAAAGTGAAACAAAGATCTTTATTTACCAAAATTTTACAGAGGAGACATGCATATAAAAGTAAATTTGATATCCAATGGCTGCTCCAAATAGGGGGTAATTAAATGTGGCAACTGAGTCCATCTCCTCCTGGTGTACCATGAACTGCAGGCGCTGACCAGAATGAGGTTGTTGCCTGAAAATGATCAACACTGGAGATGAAAAGCCTACACTGAATGAACATTTTTGCTTTTTCCAGGCTTAAACTGGTTATCCAGATTTCTGAATATTAGTGTATACTTTCTTTGTTATATTAAGTGTGATGTTTTGGTTTGGGAAATACTTTAACTTCAGTGTCTCTCTTTCTGCAAAGTGTCTATGATTTTGTTCATTATTTGCTATAGGTACTGTAACTCATCAGAGCAACCGCTAATTTTTTTTTATTTATTTTTTTCTGTTTACTCGGTGGGAGTGGAGAAGTGATGGAAATCGTGGCACCCGAAAACACAACACATAAATAACGCCAGACACGTTTTAGAAATCGTCAAGTGCAACAGGACATCCAAGTTCTGACTGCATGCCTTAAAAAAAAAAAAAAAAAATCAAGCTTTGCAGCTGACCACGCCGAAATTTGCAAACAGCACCAAAAGTGAAAATTATAAACAAGCATTTTCTTGTTTTCTTTGGGGGCTTTGATTGTTTTGAAATTATTGTTTTCTTTGCATGGAGCACTTATTCTTTCGTTAATATTAATAATACTATTTTATGTCTTTTAATAAAAGTGTGAGTGGAGCTGATCTCATTAGGCTTAAACACAAAAGCCTAAATCCCATGTTTACAGGTTCCTGGTTATCACCACAGAGCGCTGTCAGCCCACACTGCTTACTGCCTGTTATCCTGTTGTATCCCAAACATTTTGAGAGATTGGTCAAATATGAAAAGTTATAATAACTCAGGTAACTTCAGTGCCCCATGTCGGAATATGACGCCTGTACATGATTTGTTTTCCTCTGTGTTTCTATTTTTCTTTGTTTGTTTGTTTGTTTTGTTTTGTTTTTTTTTAAATATGATTCAGTTTTCTTTGTTTCACATAGTCACTGTATTATAGTAAAACGCTGGAATCGGAGAAAAGAAAATTAAAACTCATTGAGCGTAAGCGATGAAGGGATTTACTTTAGATATATTTATTTTTTTTCCCGGTCTATAAGGAAATCTGAAAATCTCACGCGTTCTATGTCATATCTCAGTGTTGGACCAGTCCAAAAACCTACAGCAGTGCTATTCAATACAGATGAGGGAAACTTTTTTCCAGGAAAAAACAAAAAAATAATAATAAAGATTTTAGAGAAAATGTTGCCAGGATTATTTCCGATATGTAAATATGTCTAATATGTAAACTTGTATTTGTTCTGAGATATTGTTTTTTTTTTTTGTTTCTTTCTTTCCGGGCAGTTTTGTACACTTACTAATTCCAAGAAGATATTTTAATATGATTTCATTTATGAATCTGACCATTTATATATATATATATTTATTTCTTAAAAGTGTTTGGAGCTTTTTTTGTTCAGCTCTGTTAATGGTTATGTTGCAGTAGACTTCAGTATGTTTTCCCCTTTTGTTTACTACATTGGTTGTATGTTGATTGCTAAATGTAGACTGCAAAGTCACATTTATATTTATGTTATAGTAATATTTTATTACTTACATAAAACATATATACAAGAAATGGTCTTCTGTCTTCATTAAATTGCAAACCACTCGTCTTTTGTTGTCTAATACAGAATCACCAGGCAAGCAAGATAAACCTGATCATAAAGTTTAATGCTGTTCACTGGTCTGAGCATCGGGAAGAAGTGAGCACGCCATGTGCTCATTTTAAATAACAGTGATTCGTTATGTAACAGGGGATTGTTTAAAATCAGAAGCTGTGTACATGTGCTGTTAAGGGGAATAGACAACAGTATTTTACCTCAGGCATTCCCTGCTAAGTTCACAGTCTGTGACGTTGTTCACATCTTTGTGTAATCGCAGTATTAAATTGTGCAATATTAATACGGAATTACTGTCTTTGTCGTTATTATTATTATCCTTATTATTTAACAGAGGCATTTGTGTAGAAAAGCCAAATGTGCTTTCTCTAATCATAATTTGAGCTGTTTTCTTCATATAAAAAAGCATCGATCATCACTTGACATGTTTTAGGCGTTTAAAAGGCGAATTGTGATGAATCTTTGATCTGAGACTGAAGTGCCTGCAGGCAAACATCAGCCTCTTTTCCAAAGATAGAGAGAGGAAAAGCACACAGGCCCATAGGACCAACATAAACGGCGGGCCCTAAAGTTTTATAAGGGTAAAGACAAGCGTAATAAACAGACAAAATATTTAAGTGTTTCTAGCATCTAAAAAAATGTTCGACATCTCTAAATCGTATATTAAATGTAGTCTCCATCTTAGGGGCCCTTCTGTCTACAATAACGGACCAAAGCGACAGAAGACATAATTTCCACATTTGCATGTATACATAAGACCAACATATATGTAGTGGAATTTAGTGCAGCCGCTGATATTTTTATTTAATACACCTTTCATTTATACATTCTCAAAATCACGAAGAAAATTAAAACGATTCACTGCAGCATGCGTTTCCCTTATTGGAGCAGCCTCTCTTTAACGAGCTTAGCTGCAATTTTTAAGTTTAAGTTTGTTGAAGAACTTAGAATTTTATCAGGGGCTAGTAATTTCAAATAATTAATAGTTGCACATTTATATTTAATGACTTTATTGTGGTTTGGGTGGTGGATCACAGAGGAATACGCAATGTAAAGTTTTATTTCCCGTTCAATTTCTACTCGTCACAGGGATTAATGTCTCTGTCCATCCGTGTATATATGCCCTAACGCTAATAAGTATCTTCGTGAAGTATTTCTTTCAATTTGAGTAATTCGATTTTATTTCAAAGATGATTTAATTTGTACAGACATCCCTTGAAAAACTACGGTAAAGTAACGATAGACAAACACGAAAAAAAAAAAGAAAAAAAAAAAGCAGATTTTTTTTTCTTTGGTGCTTCTGTGATGCAAGTGGGGGAAAAAAGTTGTTGTTTGTTTTTTTTTCCTTTTTCTTTTTGCAGTGGCCGAGGTGGTCAAATTGTGGGAGAGGAGGCCACATTAGGAAGCAAAGGAATTGGCAGACAACAGCGAGTCACAGGCGCCCCCTGCTGGCTAAGATGGGGTACTTCAACGTCAAATGAGCCTAAAACAAGGGATGTAATAGCCTAATCATCAAGACAAACATTATTTTTCTGTATTGTGTGTGTCTGTGTTCGGACTCAAACAATTCAGGCGTGCATTACAAGAATCTGTAGTTGGTCAGCTTTACAAAAGTTGCAAACAAGACTGTGCTGTATTTCCTTTAGTCTATTATCAAATTCATTTGGGCTAAGGTTTATGACTGATGGATATCAAAAAGGGATTTTGCTGCTTTTGGCACCCCCTAGAGAGATTTTACCCAGATACAATGAAAAAGCTTTAGTCTTGTAATAATAATAACAATAATAGTAACAAAAATTACTATTTTTTTTATTTACCCAAGTATAATACAGATTTTGGCTTATGAAATGTTAGTTACGAGAAAAATGCAAAGACTCCAGCCAAATAAGGTTACACAGACTCATTGCCTTTACTATACCTGGATCAATCATGCTTACTGTCATGTTACCCGCCCCCCAAAGGCCCATACTGAGCTGAGAAAAGCCCTGATAAACTGTTGAGAATGTGTTTTTATGCACAGTCTTGCACCCAGTTTATCTATTCATAGTAAACAGACTCTCAATGAGACACTAGTTCTCATTATTGAAAGTTTTAAAGGTGACTCAACCAGAGATCAAACATCAGACCTCCCAGTATTAAAACTATCTAAAGTGACCAGCAGAAATACAGTGCAAAACACAGGGGCCTGCAGAGTGGACACAGAAAACATCCACACCTGACCAGACATAAGAGACTGTGGTGACTCACACCAACTGTTATTTTTTTTTTTTTTTGATGATATGCAATTTTCATTCTGCACCGTATGGAAGTTCACAACCTCCATTATGCCATTAAATCAATAATACATGAGGAGAACTCATCACAAAACAGCAAAACCCAGGTCTTTGACCTGTGTATCACCACAGTTCATTCTTTCCTCCTTTCCATCTCGTGCTCTCTCAGCGGTCTTCTCTCCTACTGAGTGGGCCCTCAGCAGCACTTGCAGTGGAGCTCCAGCCTCAGCAATGCCCAGGCAGTCATGAACGCCAATGCCTCCTTCATCAGGGAAGTATCGTTACACACAGGAGATGTGGATTAGTGATGATTAGCAGGGATTATGGGCGGTTAATGGTGGGAAAATACATTACAAACCATCGGCTCTTGGAGGGGAAGGGGGTTTTACTCACGCTAGCGGATTTGCATTGATCCACAGCAAATGAATGAGGATTAGTAGCATCAAGCTATCTGCCAACAGATAAATAACATTAAGCGTATTATACGCCAACGCCTGCTATTAATGACATTAGGAACACCACTACAATGCCGGCAATTATGGAAATAATAGGAGCAGCTGAATAATGTAGGTTGGGATTCTTGGGATTCCAGCTCATCCTCATGTAGCGTTCTGGGGTGATGCTGGAAAGTCAAGCTACTTTGTGGCAAAGAAGCTTTTAGCTTTCGGGTACCATCATCTACTGGGACATACTTTAAGGAGTTTATATTTTGTTAATGTTTTGATTTTTAATAAATAATTTCACTGCTTTATAGGCTGGTAATAAGCCCTTCGTAAACCCAAGTTAAAGGTTTCCAGGCTGTGAAATTTCACATTGGTTCTTATATATCATAACTTGTCTTTTTACCTGTTACTTTAATTTATCAAGAAGAATTCTTTCAAAGTACAAGCAGCTTTTGTAGAAGAGATGAAGAGGACCAGGACCAAAAGGGATAATTCATTATTTACTCACAGTTAGAAACTCTCACTTGCCAACTCAGAGACAGTGTTGACTTCTCATGAAAAGCATTAATACTTTTTTTTTTTTATCCATTAACTAAGACAAACAAGCAAGTTTTAAAACACAGTGGTATCTTTTTTAGTGGTTTGTTAATGTTTTTGTTTGATATGACAGATCCTAAACAAATAAATGAATAATCAAATAATAATGGGGAATAATTTAAACAGTGTTGATAAGTCACAGCACTACCAAAGTACACTTGGTCCTTTGCGCTTTGTGTCACTACCTAGCCAAGGTGATACCTGGACCCCACAGATGTTGCACAGGTAGTTCAACATTTCCAGGAACGCACATCAATACGTGCCATTGCCAGAAGGTTTGCTTTGTCTTTCAGCACAGTCTCAAGAGCATGGAGGAGATTTCAGAAGACAAGCAGTTTCTCTAGGAGAGCTGGACAGAGCTATAGGAGGTCCTTAACCAATCAGGAGGTCCTTAACCAATCACCAGGTCTGGTAAATGCTCCCTTGAGAAAGGAGGAACAGGATGAGCACTGCCAGAGCTACAAAATGACCTTCAACAGGCCACTGGTGTGAATGTCTCTGACCAAACAATCAGAAACAGACTTAATGAGGGTGGCCTGATGTCCTCTCGTGGTCCCTGTGCTCACTGCCCAGTACCATGTAGCCCTATTGGCATTAGCCATAGAATATCAGAATTGGCAGGTCCACCACTGGCACCCTGTGTGCTTCAGAGATGAGAGCAGGTTCACCCTCAACACATGCAACAGACATGAGTGGTTTGGTGGTGGGTCAGTGATGGTCTGGGAAGGCATATCGATGGAGGAATGCACAGACCCCTAGGCAACGGCACCCTGACTGCCATTAGGCATTGGGATAAAATCCTTGGACCCACTGTCAGACCCTGTGCTGGTGCAGTGGGTCCTGGATTCCTCCTGGTGCACCACAATGCCCAGCCTCATGTGGTGAGAGTGTGCAGGCAGTTCCTGAAGGATGAAGGGATTAATACAATTGACTGACCCCCACGGTCGCCTGACCTAAATCCAGTAGAACACCTCCGGGACATTATGTTTCGGTCCATCTGACGCTGCTAGGTTGCACTTCAGACTGTCCAGGAGGTCAGCGATGCCCTGGTTCAAACCTGGGAGGAGATCCACAGGACACCATCCGTCGTCTCATTAGAAGCATGTCCCGACGTTGTTAGGCACGCATACGAGCACTCAGGGGCCACACAATCTACTGAGTACAATTTTGAGTTGCTGCAATGAAATTTCGGCAAAAAGGATTAGCCTGACAAATAATTTTTTCACTTTGATTTTTGGGGTGTCTTTGAATTCAGCCGTCTGTAGGTTGATATTTTTCATCTCCATCAAACAATGTGGCTTCCTTTCGTTCCTAACACATTACTCAGTCCATATCAGTGCAGTTATCCAGCATGATTTTTTTCCTATTGAGATCTGATGTTTTTTCAAAGTGTTCCTTTAATTTTTTTTTTTTTTTTTGAGCATCATACATCCTCTTTGTAACAAATTACATCTAACATTTTACTCTTTAGGTAGGCGTGCAGGCACTCATTCTACTGTCGGCCCCACATTTTTATCCTGACAGGTGAAAGAGCCTATAGCTTTCTTATTCTCTATTTCTACCTCTTCCTCTGGCTGAGTTCTCTTCTTCTCTTCTTACCGTTTATGTAATAAATACTCCTCTCCCACAGTGAGTGGTAGAGAAAGTGGGGTTGGAAACTGGAAAAAGAACAGAATAATGCATTTTTTCATCAAAAATTCCTTCTCTTCCCCTACCTCAAGGTTTCCTCCTCTGAGCCACTTGAAAGATGGGCAACAATGTGGCCACACAGTGAACACCTAGTTACCATATGAAACACTCCAGCAGTGAAGTGAAGGAGACGGAGAAGGGAGAGGAGAAGTCTTGTGTTATTTATGATACTGGACCTTGTAGCTATATGGGTTCCTCCTTCATGTCTACTCCGAAGTATGGCCCCCATATGCGAAGGGGTATGAGTGCAGGTTTATAAAGTTACTCCCCCTCCTCACTGTATCTCTTTGCTCCTGACTGAGAGGTTTTGAAGAAGAAAAGTAGCCCATCTCCCTCTGTCATGGCTTTGAGCGACATTTTATATCGCCTCAGGTGTCTGTCAGTGTGACTAACAGTTCTGAGAGTGGAGAACTAATATCTCAGGAACTTGACTTCAGGCAGCTGCACATAGATTTTATTGGTGGTGGCATACAATGAGAAGAAAGTCATACTTTAGAAACATTCAGTAGCAGTAATTACTAGTGATTCACTGAGCTAGTGGGTATTAAACATTGCCTGTGACAACTTTAGCAGGTGATGAGAAAAGAGTGGAAAAGGCAAGATAAATACAGTCAAGTGTACTGCAAAAGCTGCCTTCATTTTGTTGGATGTCACACAAAAAGTTGAAAAGAACCAAAGGAAATGTATTAGGGATTGTTCTCTAACTAAGCAAAGCAGTAATAATGATGGTTTTATTTTCTCTACAGAACCTCACGGCACTTCTAAAAGTGCTGCTGAGGAGGCTTTTTAGACTACTGCACAAGGTTGCAAAATTAATTGTTTTGCCTCAAAGGACATAGCAGTCACATGTTAAAGGTTGCCCCCTCTTTTCACCTTCATGCCAGGCCTTTGTAGAGAAGGCATTGCAGCATCTCTTGACTTCAATTTCAAGGTTTACTGAAGAGAAGAGAAGAGAAAAAAGAAAGACAAGGCCTTGCAGTAGAGAGACACATACCACAGCAGGAAGGTCATCTAAACCTCAAGCACACTGAGATGTTCAGGGCCTTTCTTCAGTCATATGTATTCAAAAGAAAAAAAAAAAGAGGCATGGCTAGTCAGTGTTCAAAAATATATAGGAACGGCAGCTGAAAGATCATCTTTCTACTTACCCTGAGCTGATCTATTGTTTGCTCTGAACTTGCTCTACACACAATACAAACCTAAACAACACTGTTTGCCGTTTGTCCTTTACATACGACTGATCATTCCTGTTATGCATGGTGGAATAGATATCACATTGTGAAGCCCTGCAAATTGGAGCCGGCCAATAACTAGATCATCAAAGATGATCCTGCTGCCCCAGACAGTCGGCTTTGCCCTGCGATGCTGAGTTCAAAGGACGAAAATCGGTTGGCAAATGAGTGTGGCTGCACCGCTCACAGTCAGTTGAAACAACAATAAAGATAAGGCTGATGGAAATAAATAAATAAGGAGGGAGGAATGAGGAGACGAGAGGGGAAAAATAAGGCAAGTCGGGGTGGGAGGGGAGTGTGGGTAGGCATAGCAGAGAGATGAAATGGAGAACTGCCACTGTGCTCAAGGACACCGAGTGCCACCGTGTAATTAGAAATGTACACAGATGATTTGGATGCAGCGATATGATTAGGCAAAGCAGTCTCCAGTCTTAGGCCTAATCAGCTCACTTCTGAGAGATACTCCACGACTACTTGTGTGTGAGTGTGTGTGTTTGTGTGTGTAGGTGATCTAGGAGGGAGGGTACAGTACTACTCTCCCATTACTACAAGCTCTGGGAGGGTACAAGAAAGGGTACAATGAGAAAAAGTTTATGAGAAGATTTGTGAATATGCAAGCAGACAGAATGTGTTTGTTTTGGGTTTTTTTTAAAGATGAGTATAGGTATAATAATCCTATTCAAGAATATTATGAGACTGAATATGTCTTCTAGCTTCTACTTTGAGTCATTTTCTAGGTTCAACTTTAAACCAGTCATTTTAGACAAATACGTTTTAATATCAGCATTTTTAAAAAAACACCCAACACATACGTGACCAGGAGCTGAAGCCCACGATGTGCACAAAAGAACCAAGGATGTACAAAGACCTCACTAATGAGCACAGACCAATTAAAAGAGCTTCTACTTCCACCTCCCTTTCTTTATCCCCCTCTGTCTGTCCTTCTGTCTCTGTGCCTTCAGTGGCTTGTTATTGATCACCTTTAACCTCGTCCCTCAGTGGTGTCAAAACTACCATTTAGGCTCATCCCTAGGGCTAAGCGTGTGTCGATAGCACCCTGCCTCATAAATCATTACTAGAAGGAGGCCTCGAGAGGTTTTGCCTGCCAAAAGTACGGAGGGAAGGCCTGACTTCAGTTGACACATTTTGGCAGAGCCAACCCCCGACGCCCCTAGGGGTCAAGGGTCATCAGTGGTACGCAGAAACCCCCGCCAAACCAGGTTTTTCCAGCCAACCCACCTCTGTTTCAGCAGCGGCACCCTTTTGATTTTTAAATAAGACAAAAGGTCAGTCGTCATCCTGCCCTGTCTTTACAGTGATCACCTTTGCTGTACGTGACAGGCCCTCTTTATTCATGATGGATCTCAGTTTCTGTATTGCTACAAACTGAATTAATGATTAGAAAAGTTTTGGGTCTCAGTAAGCTATAAGGGGGAGTTCACAGAATTAAATGGTTGTGAGTTATCAGTGTCTTTTTGGCTATCTGTGTTAGCCTCACTCAAACTTCTCTTTGCCTCCTCCTGGGCTGAAGTACATGGCTACATATCAGCCAGTTGCTGCATCCACCCACAGCACTCTTTTCCTTTTTTACCCCCTCCCTGCTCACAAAGCTTTTCACCCCATGTAAAGAGGCAAATAAACAATTCATTCAAATCCACTCTCTTCCTGCAAATCTGTCTCTCTCAGTTTGTCTACCTGCTGCTCTCCATGCAGTGGTCAGACAAGTACGAGATCCCTTTGCAATAATGACAGTCGTAGGGCCTGGGGATCAGAAAATGATGGGCAGAGGTGACAGGTCCTTTGTTGGAGTAAAGACTCAGGGAGCATGGGTAAGGAGACAGTGTAAAGGGTAGGGAATCAATGTGTGCTTTTCATTATGCTAACTAATGCTCCTTTGCATTACCTCTATTCCTGTGACCCGGAAATCATTCCTCCTCTGCCATGATGGAGGAGTTTTCAATCATTTAATTGCACCTCAAGGAGCAAAGAGTGAGAAGGCTTCTGGAGGAACTTAAAATAAGGATATATGGGTCTATCCTTCTCAGATGTCTTTTCAAGTGGTGGGACTTATAACTGCTGCACCGCTACACGTCAGTAAGTAACTCATGTCACTCAACACTGAGGAACTGGAACCGTGGATTTGGCAGCGTCAGCTCCTCCTTCCTGAAATCTCTCTGAAAATAACAATAACAATAATTTGAACTGATGTGAATATGTAATTTGTATGTAATGCCAGCAATATGTAAAAATATTCAGATTCTTTACATGAGTGAAAACAACATGTAAACTGTAATTTTGTCTATATGAAAAATTTCCCACTCGCCCTGCAGGTGGTCTTTGTCCTCCAAGCTTCTGGACAGAGATCTTGGATCTTGTTCCTGGAATCTGCTGGAGCCGCTCCACCAGTTTGGGGGTCAGTGCCCCAAGTGTTCCGATTACCACAGAGGACCACTGTAAACTTCATCACACCTTTCTGCAGCTCTGATAGCTGGCTAACTTCCCTCTGTGCTGCCTTGATTTTAGCCTCTAGTCTTCTTTCCCATGAAAGATTCTGCTCCTTGTGGCGCTTCATCTTATAACCAAGCATCTCAAGGATCACTGTTGGCGAGGTATAGATCAGCTGGTTCTTTTCAGTAATGGTCGCAGTAGGGTTTGTCGGTAGTGCTGCATTCACATCTTCTGGTAGACTTTCAGAGGGTACTGCACGTAGTCTTTGTAATCAGCCATGGAGGGTCCAGGTTTCCAGTTAAGCTATGATATTTAGCTGCTCTGGCATTCAACGTACCAGTTGTTGTTAGTAGTGGTGGACAGAGGAAGAAGGCTGTAGCGATAGATGTAACAATACCAAGCGACAGCAACATCTAGAAAGAAGAAACATGAGAAGCTCGAGAAACACCAAGGGCTGAGAGAAGAGCTAGAGGGGATGTGGAAGGTGAAGGTTACAGTGGTCCCTGTGGTAATGGGAACACACGGGGCAGTGAATAGACTAGAATAGAATGCCTTTATTGTCATTACACAGAATGTACAATGAGACTGGAGTGACCCTCAAAAGGGGTGGAGTGGCTCCAGCAGATTCCAGAAACAAGATCCAAGATCTCCGTGCAGAAGCTTGGAGGACAAGAACTGCTCGCAGGGTGAGAGGGGAATTTTTATATATAGAAAAATTACAGTTTACATGGTAAATATGCTGCTTTCATTTATGTAAAGAATCTGAATATTTTCACGTTGCTGGCAATACATACAAATCTTTACATATTCACATCAGTTCAAATATGATTATGTTTTTGTCATTTTGAGTTGCAAGCTTTAATATAATAGATGAAAGGGATCCATTGATATTGAAGGGGGATGTTGGTCAAGCAGAGAATACAGTATGAATTTGGTACCCATTGTTGATTGAGGGTCCCCATGAGCCTCTCCACTACTGCACCCTACGTCTACCCTGCGGGACGTCCCTGCCAGGGGGTGCAGGCATGGGACAGAACACTCTGCCACCAAGGGGATTAATTGGTGTGGCACCTCTTTGGTGCACATGGTCAAAGCAATTAAATAGTGGCCCTAGGCCCTCAGTCTGCTATTACTAAGCCAGTGACAAAGCTGCAAACTGGGTCTTTTTCTCCTTGTGCCTCTATTTGAGTGCACTGGCCGATGAGATGAAACAAATTCTGCATGTTCTGCAGAATTTGTTTTATGAAGTGTGAATAGAGGCCAAAAGGACTGCAGGTGTGGCAACATCAAAGCTTTAACGGAGGTAATTTTAAAAATACATTACCATTTGTGGTATGTGCATACATCAGTGTGTGTGTGTGTGTGTGTGTGTGTGTGTGTGTGTGTGTGTGTATATATATATATGGGCATTTGGGTGTACAGTGTGCTTAGTGTAAGCAAGGTCTGGTGTCTTTCACATCTCTTCCACTCCCTGCAGCCGTCAATTAGTGAGCCCGGGTGTTCGAAGGCCTTGTGCTCTTTCACACGAGCCTTTGTTGCTTCTGTCTCCCGCGCTCTGTCTCCCACGTGTTTGAAGATGGAGAAAAGATACAACGCAGGTTACTGTAGCTTTTCTCTGGGGTGTTGGTTGCTGTCTGTCGTCCATCTGTTGGCTTGCCTGGGCATGAAGACCACAAAGTCCTTAGGACCATCAAACACAGGAGGGAAACACAGGAATGACCACTGCAAACCAACCTTGTTCAATAACAGATAAACATACCTTTTCCTATAGTTTTTCTTGTCAATTACCAGTTTTTGTTTCTCATACAAAGATATATAAAGATTTAGCAGCAGAGTTGAACCAAAACAAAGCCATAAAAAACACAATCCTGGATATCTTTTATTTGTTAGCTTTCAGTGTCAAAACTGCTGAAAAATGATTCCTGCTGCTTTATTGAATAACTGAAAAAAGCATCAAGAAATTCAGAGGATATAGCTAATACAAATTCCACTTATGAAGAATCACTGAATAAGTTTTGTTTAGGTTGCAGACTACATTTGTCAAACATAGCTGGCCATGTTATCCCCCAACCACCCAGCGGTACAGCCATTCAACCCAGATCTCCAGACACTGGGCTAGAGAGAAGCGTGAAGAAGAGAGCCAGACTGTTAACCATCCATCACATCCATCTGACCTGCCCTGCAGTGTTGAAAAGACCACGGTTATCACTCACCCCTGACACCGTCATCGACGTCTGTCCCTAGGAGTGCACAGATGTACACACACACATGAAGACACTGAAGCAGTACACATATAGACAAGCTACAACATCTTGGCAATCCGTCCAAAATGACCTGTCACCTCTTGTCCTTCCCTCCATTGCACTCTCATCACTTGTCCCCATCATTCACAAAAATGCCAGCGTGTTCAACAGATGGCTCCAACCCAATAAGATCACAACAAATGCCATGTAACTCCCAAAAGAGACCAGTCACATTTGTCTGCGCTGGAAGAGTTCTGCAAAGCTAGTGTCAGCTTGGACCTAGACTGGCGGAGGCCTTTGTGCTGATCTGAGTTGGAGCTAGACATTATAATACAATAGCTTGTATTGTCCCACTGCCTCTCAGCTTTATTACATATGTATGTGTTGATTGCTGCAAAACAACAATGCTGGTGGATGGCATTAAGCAGTAACAATAACAGTGATGCTTGGCGCTCCTACTCAGCGTTGGATGTTTATCTAACAAACCTCTGTGTTGACGCCCAGCATGCAATAGTGTGAAATACCAACAGAAGAGCCAGTTTGGGAATATCATGAATGGGGACTCTATAGGCTTTTTTTTTTTCTTTTCAGGATCCTATTTCAGTGATTTTCACTCTGCAATCAAGGAACTATGACAGATTAGAAATGAATGACTCTTAGATTGGTGCTCCTTCTATTCAGTGATACCGCCAAAAGTAATCGCTAACAGTTGGTTGCATCCAGAAGGAATTTAGCTTAAGTCTGAACGCTGAGCTCAGTATAAGAACCCAGTAAGATCATTACTGTGTAGATGTGAGAAATCGATAAAGAGACCGTGGCAAAATGAACATGAGAGAGAGCCATAGGCTCAAAGGTCATCTGGCCCACCCACGTCACTGTGGTGTAACAAGCCTGCAGGGAATGCTGGATCGTGCTGCTCAAAAACCTTGGGTTTGTCACCCGCCCAACCCTCCAAGCATCACGACACACCCAAGCAGGCCAAGCTATGTGCCACCACTGCTGGTACCCTGTTGTATCAGAGACCTCCCCACCCTTGGGTCCCATTCACACTCAACCGCACATGGGCGTTTGCAGACAACAGCCATCTCTGATGCCCTTCTGATTCTCTCCGCTGGCATTTAGCTGGAGAAGTTCAGTGTGTGCGTATGTATGTGCCTTTGTGTGTGTGTTTGTTTCAGTGGGGCAGTGTGCAGCAGGGAAAAGGGACCGAGGTGACAAGAGTTGTGGTGCAGATGTCTGCACAGCTAGTGGAGCCTCATGAATGGCAACTGTTGTGATGGTGACGGGGAAACGCGTTGGAGGCCTGGCCTACGCACTCCAGTCATCTGAATGGCTGGAATTCAACATGGTCGAAAAGACAAGCTCATGCGTGCAGATTGGAAACAATGTGCCCTCTTTATTACTTTTTTCTGTCTCTCTGTCACTGTCACTCTTTCGTCTTTACTTTTAATCATTCCTTCTCTGTAGCTGCAATTTTCAATGTGTCACCAGTTTCACTATGACACATGTAAAATATACATACACTACACACTGTATATAGAATGTGACTAAAGTGCTAAAAGTTAACTGATTCATTCCTAATAATACTTTAAAATTTAAATTTAGATAATAATTCTTTAAGAAAAAAGGCTACTGAAACAAAGGAACAAAGATGAATAGGAAGTCAGTATAACTGATTTGAAGTGGAAATGTTATGATTGATCTATTGATTGGTTGTGTGGTGCTTAAGCCCTTTTAAACAGCAGTCATATGGCTTTGCTCAGGGGACCATAAAGCTTAGCCTCACATAGCACAGGTTCATTTATTTACCACGTTACGATCAAGAAAAGATGTGGCTGCTTCTTCATGCTCTCCTTTTAAACATCTGTTCAGCCAATTTAAGAACCTAATGGTTCATCAGACACATTTTGCAAATTTGTTGTCATGTATTATTAGCTGAAATGATGTAGCTGATGAGCATTGTGCTGAAAGCCCATTTTTCAGAAAATTCTTCTGCAGCTACCTGTTTACTTTTCCCCATGTCACTCTCAGATACAGCAGATGTGAATACAAGTGCACACAGACACTTCCACTGATGTCATTTATTGTGTGTTAGTACAGTTATTAATTAGTACAATTACAGTTAAATTAGTATGTATTACCTCACACACTGATTATAAACAAAAAACAAACTACCAGCAGCCGCCAAGGACCACAACCCCAAACATAATGAGACAGCATTTATTGATAGAGTATGGATGGCAAGCAATGATCTAGGCCTAAGACTGCAGTTTGGGGAAGGCCTCACTGAGGATCAGCAGTGGTACCTGACACATCTCCCTGGTACCAGTGAGAGAAGGTGGCAAACTGGGAGGGTGGGGCACAGAAAAAGAGGCATGTGGGAAAGATGATGCTCCTGAAACTCAGAAAAATTATCTCCAATGTGTAAAAGCACACATGCATAGTAGTGAAACTCTTATGGCTAAAAATGTCAATCACATTAGTGCAACAAACATGCACTAGGGAAAAAAAAATAGATGATACAGATAATACTTAAAATATGCAAAATAACTGTCTTTGCTAGTATTTACAGGAGAGTAAATACTACCCTTTCCCCCCCATCAACTTCTCCCTTGTTTTTGTAAATTGACAGTCAGACTGCAGTAAAATCTTTTATCCTGACTTACAACAGATAAATCCCTCACCCACCCACCCACCCTCCTCACACAGTGGAGAGATAGACCGTAAAAGTCTGACAAGACTGACTAAGAAAAGGATTCTTGTTTGAAACAGGAAGGGGTTATTGTTCACTAGATGCCTGGGCGTGGGCATCGCGGCAGAGATTAGCTACAGAGAAACATTATCTCTCCAGGCCAGTTTACAAAACCCAGTGAAGCCCGGACTGGCATAGTTTGGCTATCTAGGTACTTTATGTTCTGAGAGGCTCTTGTCTCCTATAAGAACAAAGTTAGGGCTTGTTGTTGAAACCCAGAGGGGTGAGTCCCTGCCTTCCTCCCACCTCTTCCCCTCCTCTCCTCCTCCATGGCCCCCGGACCAACTGCAAGACAGCTGGAGTTCAACTCTGGCCACGTGTTGGCCATTACACTCCCACAATGACCTTGTTGAGCTCAACATTTAGAGTCCCATAAAAACATTATTGTCTAGTTCCTGGGATCATTTGTCTACTACCACAAAGGCTCAGAGAAAACCAAAATGTTAACCACCCCCAGGGTTTTGCGGAGACACATTTTTCAGATTCTGCCCCTTCTCTACCCATCCGCCTTTCTGGTACCACACTGCACCCACATTGACGCACTTTCCAGCAGTGCCCACAGGGTACTCCTACACCAGCACATTGAGATATAATGCGGGCTGCATGGTCAAAATGCTGCCCCATAAAATAGCCATTTTGTGTGTTGTACTACAAAAGAAGAAAACCAACAATAATGTCCATTCTCCTCTGCATATATCACCATTTCTACTCCCCCCCCGCTCTCATTTAATTGACTCCTGCCCTGAAATTGTTCCTGTTTGTCATCTAGCAATGTATGCACCCATCTTGCCTTCCGTTTTCAGATGCATAACTATGGACCCATAACAGCTAAAAGTCCCTAATGGTCATTCAGTCTCTAAATATGTCCACTTCATAGCAGCTCGGTACATGTACCTGCTGAGTGAATAGGCAAGGTCGTGCCAGTCTATTAGCCATATTAAAAACCAGCCCATTATGGTAATTGGTGAGGTCTAATGCATGTACAGGTTGCTTAGCACCCATGTATTAGCTCTGATAGATGACTTAGTGATTAGCATTGAAAGGTACATTGTATTACAGCCCCGCTTTTTGCCCCAGTGCTTGGCGTCCTCTGATCCTGTCTCTCAATGTGGTGACCTCTACTGTGGACACTTAGGACAGATATGCACGCCCCTGAACAAATGTTTCATGCTGGTCAGGGTCTGCTATGAAAGACTTATTTACTGTGACAATCACAAATACTTAAAAAAAATAAAATAAAATAATACACTTCATTTACATTTGGTCTAAAAGACATAAACATGGTTATAAATAATGGAAAGCGCATGTTTTTTTTACTGTTGCTATCTTACCGAACTTTATCTTGCCCAAATTCATGTGTACAGTCATGCATGCCAAATATTCTTAAAAGACAAATATCTTAACTCTGCAATTATTAAGTAAATTGCACAAACCAAGAACATTCAGGTTTTCTTCATTTTTTTTTTAATCAGACAATCTCACAATTCACAAAGGAGTCAAACACTTGAACTGAAAAGTGGGATGTGGAAAAGAAATAAACAAACAAAGAAAAAAAACAGCAAAAAACAGCCTTTGACAGCAGTGTTAATACTTCACTACAAATTTTTAATTTAGAAAGCTATAAGGGAAATGCTTTGGCTTGAGTATCCAAATCACATTTCATTAAATTTTACCATCTGTCCTGAACCACCAGCACCCACCCCAATCCTTGTCTTACTCCCAATCCAGAGCTCGCATCCCCTGCAATGTGAGCGGCCCTGACTGGGTCTCTCAGGGAAGGGAGTGGATTCTCCTTTCATCCTCTCTTAGAGGACAAACATCAGTCCCATCTCGCTGCCCATCCATATTCATGAGCCGCTTATAAATATCTGATAGCCGCCTTGCTACAGCTGTTTAGGTGGGAAAGCAACATAAACTGTGTATGTATATATATATATATATATATATATATATATATATTTGCCATAGGTGCTCAAACATGTACTGTATTGTATTGTTTTCTCTTTCAAACATATATGTCCACTGATTGGAGACCAGATCTCAGCTCATCTCCCAGTGGTTCTACCTGCTGGGCCCCCTGATACCATCGCCTCATTGCAGGGCTATCGCTCTCTTTTTCCCTCTCTCCTGGTTTTAATTAAAGTGTAAGTGTGACTATAGAATAAGAGAGGAATCCTTAAGTGCTGTATTTACCTTCCCTCTGACAGGGCTCATGCTTATCGGTAAGGTTGGAGTACTGGAGCCACGAGACAGGGACTTCTCAAAGGCCTGTGTAATCACTAGGGTCCCTCTCCCTGCCGACAAATAGACCCATGTATACACTTTCTCAATCTAAGCATAGGTACCTTGTAACACATCTCTGCCTGTTGGATGCAAATTGAATACAAATGCTTCACACTTCCACTTGTAAAAGGGGAAATTCTTATGTTCAGTTATATGGTTGTAGTGATTCATGTGTGGCGCCCTTAATGTGGACCAGCATAAGCTCACACACTAACCCTAACTGAGCTTAAGTAGTCACCACAAATTACAGACCAGATGAAAAAGCAGTGGTTTATTACCTCACCATTCAACAAACAAAGACAATATACAGTGCTTGTAAAATTAAAAAAACAAAATAAAATAGAGCTCTGTTTCCCCCAAGAATGATTGCGAGTTCTGGTTGCAACTGTTGCCACCCGGGTAGTGTTTTTGGGTGCATCTTATTTGTATCCCAATAGTCAATGTTCAGTTCAGGGTTCTCATGTGAATGGATGCTTCCTGGCTGGCCACACCGTCTCACCATTCGCAGTCACCATGGGCTGGGCTCGCCATCACAGACTGAAGATCGCTATAAAAACCAATCTACACAAGAGTGTAGACAGTAAATAACTATGTCCATGTTCTAGTCTTCATGAGATCTCATCTAATCCTATTACTCCCAATAATAGGATTAGATGATAGCACGCCCTAATTTTGACTGTAGAACCGCAGATAGCGCTAGCATTAGCACACGTAGGATATCAGTTTTGTTGAATTGCAATGACACAGCATGCGCCATAGAGTGGCAAACATTAGGCAGCTTTCATCTAAACTCCTGATTGTTTTTTTATTGAAAGTGTCTGGCAATAGTATCAAAAAATAAAATGTAACTCTACCAGCATTAGACATTAGCTGCGGGCTAATAAACATGTTTGGAACTCACCGGGATTTCCACGGAATTCTCTCATCAAGTTCTACTCCCTGGTTCACAATTGTTTATCTTCTTGATTTATTTGTTATAAGCATATTTCTTGTTGTCTTCAGTTATCTACTGGCTGATTCTGAACACTGTCAAAGTAAGAGTAAAGAGATCGCTGTGGCATGTTGTCACAAAACGTACATTGCCAGGTTGCACGCTACTGGAACAAATCAAGTATTGCGGCTTAGATCACATAAACAAGCTTAGTGGCCCAATACTTCATATAGGTAACGTGGTAATTCGTTTATTCCCAAATAAAGAAGGTATTTTTTTCTGTTGCATTTTAACTTGCTGTTTTGCCTGACAAATTCCCTAAAAATACATATTTCATCTAAATTAAACTTGGCAAATTTCCACTTCAAGGTCATCTTCTTGTCTACTTATGGGCCACTTTCTTCAGCATTCACAGGTTTACACACTGAATTTGTTTCCTAGGCTTAGGCTGTCAGAGCGGAGCTCTACTGTAGGATGCCGAGGTATTTGTAGGAGAATGGAGAGAACCACCTAAACTGTGCGACCACAGTCACCAAGAACACCAATGGTAACACACTACGCTGTAATGGACTGAAATCTTGCAGCACCTGCGAGGTCCCCCTGCTCAAGAAGGCACGTGTACAGGCCCATCTTAATTTTACCATTGAACATCTAAATGATTCAGAGAAGGCTTAGGAGAAAGTGCTGTGGTCAGATGAAAGCAAAGTCAAGCTCTCTGGCATCAACTTGACCTGTTGTATTTGGAGGAAATGACCCAAAGAACACCATCCCCACAGTCAAGCATGGAGGTAAAAACATTCTGTTTTTCTGCTAAGGGCATTGGTTTGACCCTTAGCTGCCCCACTCTGCATGTTGAAGTGTCAGCAAGATGATGAACCCCAAATTACCCCCGATACATCAATCCGAGTGTGTGAAATTGTTAGAAAGCACTTAATGTGGGTGCCTGGGTTTAAGAGCAGGCGACCATGTATGCTGTGAGGCAAAGTGCAGGCAGCGCAGGTTCAAGTCCCAACCTGTCGCTCTTTGTGTGTCTTCCACCCATATCTCCCCCCTGCTTTCCTGTCAATAAAGCTGCTGTGGCCAAAAAAGTTTTTTTTTTTTTTAAAAAGCACTTGATGTGTGGAATGAAGTGCTCTGTGAATGTGGCTTGCAATAAAAAAATGCTTTGAGCTAGAATAGAAAACCTTTACCATTTAGTTTTTGCATGTCTTAAATACAAAGATGGTGTTTTTTAATTGCACAGAGCTTTTAGTAGATGTTTCTTGTTTCTAGTGTTAAACTGAAGCTGCTTTTTTTTTTTTTTTCATGTTCAGCACACAAACAGTTCCAGTCTTTTGACTGGTACTGTACATACATATAAGTGATATTGACACACTGATCTGACTATGCAAAACACTGTATTTTACCAAAATTTTAAACTGTCTTTCAATTTTACATTTTCCGTTTTCTCTTTTACTTTTACTCTTCATGAATTATCCTCCTAAGTTTTCTTTTAATATATGAACCGGTATCTTACAGGCATTTATAATGCAGAAACCTTGTGCGAGGAATACAGAAGGGGCTTTTTTTTTTTTTCCTGGTGCTCCAGATTAGACCGGTGATAAGAACACCTCACTATCACTCTCTGGTAGTGGCTTCCTAATCACATCGCTGCAACTGATACTGAGGCAGAAACGCTGAATGTGAGAGTTAGCAAGGAGAAGAGAGATAGGACGAGCAGGAGAAAGAGAGGGGCAGCTGAAGACACAGTCTTGAAAATCAAATGCCACAATCCACCATGAGCTGAGCAAAGCACATATGCAGGAGCAGCATTCAGAGGTGACATTGCAGTCAGTGGGCAATGCTGTCACATGTTTACTGCACTTTTAGTAAGGTCGAAGCCACAAACTGCACTTATGAGGAACTTTTATAGTGTTTCTCTCCTTGTGATTTTTTTTTTTTTAATTTACTGATACCTAAAGCACTTCCAGTCGCTCCACTTCTCTGCCAACTCATTAGAAACATTAGAATTGCTGATGCCGGCAAGAAAACACATTTTGCTTCGGTCTGAAGAATATCTTTGTTCTGTTTCCAATACAAATAGAAGGAGATTTAAATATTGCTCCTCTTGAGTGTGCCTGTGTGGCTCTGTGAGAGGGAGGCAGAGAGTCTGTGCATCTGAAGTTGAGCCGCTATTGGTTGTGTATACCAAAGGATGAGATATTATGTGAGCTTGTATGTATGTGTGTGACTGTATGTGTGTTCCCAGAGGGTATTTCTGTTCCTTGTGGGGAGTACAGTTAAAGTGAACAATAGGCAGTGCTGCACTGCACCCTATGCTGCATGATACTACAGACAATCAACAAAAGGCAGGCTGCAGCTTTGTACATGAATCTGGAATCCTGCTTGGTCAAATAAATGGTCAAAAATGTTGTGAGTTTTTGGCCCAAAAGGTCATGCGCAACTCATACAAAACACCTCAAAAGCTGATTAAAAAGGGAAAGAATTGCACTTGTGGATAAGAAAGGTGAAATATGACTGAAAACAACAAAAACAAAAAAAAATTAAAGCCGCAAGCGGCGATGAGCGGGCCCTCGCACCCGGCGCGCGTCGACCCCTGGCGCGCTCCAGCCAAGCCGCGCGTCGACCCCTGGCACGCTCCAGCCGAACCGCGCTCGGAGGTTCTCGCAGACGAGAGAGTAGCTGGCTCACCCGGCTGCTGACGGCTCAGCAGGCTAGCCGTACTTCGCGTCGATCGTCTCCCGCTTCCACTAGGTGGCGTCGGTGAGTGCCCACTAATTAATATGTCACAATGCTCTATGTAATGCCTGCAGCCATCAATGAAACTGTAATGACCATAGGATGATGAGTATCAGTGTCCTACTGATTTCCTGTTGCCACTAGGTGGCGTTATGAGTGTGAAACAAAGCTGATAGAGGGGTGTGTCCGGTCTCCCTTACCCTCCCATTAAGCCTGTGAAGTTTGAGGCAGATCGGACAATGTATGTCAGAGATGTAACAATTTGGTGCACTGTGGTATATGAGTAAAATCCCACATTTAGAGGGTTGCTACGGCAACACCGTTCAATATTCTACAAAACCATGAATATCTTTTGATGGGCTACTTGTGTAGATGATCTGGAGCCATTTTGGTGTGACTGGATGAAAAGCTGTAGTAGAAGATGATTCAAATAGCAGGCCTGAAAAATGTGAAAAATGCTGCAAAAATGACACCTTAATTAGAACATGTCAGGCTTCCTGTTGGATTTCGGCTATCGGTCCAAGAGACTTTTTTGTACGTGTTAGGATGTTACTTCAGCATGCACGATTTCAGGTACACAGACCAAGCACTGCCCTGGGGCTGATGTTTAGAACCTATCTGGGCCTGAAATGGAAAAAAAGTCCAAATTCAGAGGGTTGCTACGGCAACACCGTTCAATATTCTACAAAACCATGAATATCTTTTGATGGGCTACTTGTGTGTATGATCTGGAGCCATTTTGGTCTCACTGGGTCAAATGCCCTAGGAGGAGTTGAGGCAAAAAGGCCTGAAAAAGGCGAAAAATGCTGCAAAAATGACACTTTAAAGTAAACGTGGCTGACTTCCTGTTGGGTTTGGGCTATCGGTCCAAGAGAGTTTTTTGTAGATGTTAGCATCTTACATCAGCAGGCACATTTTCAGGTACATAGAGAAAGCACAGCCCAGGGGCTGATGTTTAGAATCTCTGTGAATTTGAAATTGAAAAAAGTCCAAATTCAGAGGGTTGCCATGGCAACACCGTTCAATATTCTACAAAACCCTGAATAACTTTTGATGGGCTACTTGTGTAGATGATCTGGAGCCAATTTGGTGTCACTGGGTGAAATGCCCTAGGACAAGTTCGTTCAAATAGCAGGCGTGGAAATCGCAAAAATTGACACCTTCAATTGAAGATGGCCGACTTCCTGTAGGGTTTAGGGTATGGGTCCAAGAGACTTTTTTGTACGTCTTAGTATGTTACATGAGCATGTACATTTTCATACATGTAGATAAAACGTAGCTCCGGGGCTACTCAAAAAACTTGCTATTTTAAGATATTCCGAGCTGCCACTAGGCGGCGCTCTAACGTTTATGGACTTTATGCATATGAGTGTGTTCAGGGCAGCATGCTTATCACACCACTGAAGTTTGAGCCAGATTGGGCAAGTTGGCTTTGAGTTACAGCCATTTTTGTGTTCATGGCGAATCATCGAACTTTGCCGTCCCATAAGGGTCACGCCCTTTTGTCAAAAACTCACAGTTTTGAAAACACAGTAAGTCCAACTTCTTAAGGCTTTCCAGGTGAAATTTGAGATGGTTCTGCTAAACCACCTTGGAGCTGGACCTCCAAGTGTAAAATATGACATTTCCTGTTCCCACTAGGTGGCGCTGCGACTGATATTAAATATTGTCATATGTATGTGTTCAGGGGGGCACCCTCATCCTACTGGAGAAGTTTGATGCACATTGGATCATGTAGGTATGAATGAGAGGCAATCAAAATTTCATGGCGAATGATCAAAGTTCAAAGGGGCATAAGGACCCCTCCCCCTTGGCAAAAACTCACCATTTTCGAGATTTAGATTCCCCTGGGGGTGTAGGTTAGACAAACCAAATATGAAGATGATAACGTCTAAAACCTCTGAGTTATTAGAAAAAGTGTGAGGGCTGCAAATCGCCAAATTTGCATAATTAATTAAAAATGGCGGACTTCCTGTTGGGTTTAGGGCATGGCTCCAAGAGGATTTTTTGTGCGCCTGGACATGATATACATGTGTATGAAGTTTCATTCATGTACGTGAAACACAGCGGTGGGGCTCCAGTTTAGGGGGCGCTAGCGAGCCATTTGGGCGCGCCCTTGCCCGAGCCCATTAAAATACTTAAATTTTCACCAGGTGTGACGCATGTGCAAAGTTTCATGAGTTTTTGAATATGATAAAGCCCCCAAAAAGCCAATTCATTTGCCTGAATAATAATAAAAATAAAAAAAATAATAATAAAAATTAAAGCCGCAAGCGGCGATGAGCGGGCCCTCGCACCCGGCGCGCGTCGACCCCTGGCGCGCTCCAGCCAAGCCGCGCGTCGACCCGTGGCACGCTCCAGCCGAACCGCGCTCGGAGGTTCTCGCAGACGAGAGAGTAGCTGGCTCACCCGGCTGCTGACAGCTCAGCAGGCTAGCCGTACTTCGCGTCGATCGTCTCCCGCTTCCACTAGGTGGCGTCGGTGAGTGCCCACTAATTAATATGTCACAATGCTCTATGTAATGCCTGCAGCCATCAATGAAACTGTAATGACCATAGGATGATGAGTATCAGTGTCCTACTGATTTCCTGTTGCCACTAGGTGGCGTTATGAGTGTGAAACAAAGCTGATAGAGGGGTGTGTCCGGTCTCCCTTACCCTCCCATTAAGCCTGTGAAGTTTGAGGCAGATCGGACAATGTATGTCAGAGATGTAACAATTTGGTGCACTGTGGTATATGAGTAAAATCCCACATTTAGAGGGTTGCTACGGCAACACCGTTCAATATTCTACAAAACCATGAATATCTTTTGATGGGCTACTTGTGTAGATGATCTGGAGCCATTTTGGTGTGACTGGATGAAAAGCTGTAGTAGAAGATGATTCAAATAGCAGGCCTGAAAAATGTGAGAAATGCTGCAAAAATGACACCTTAATTAGAACATGTCAGGCTTCCTGTTGGATTTCGGCTATCGGTCCAAGAGACTTTTTTGTACGTGTTAGGATGTTACTTCAGCATGCACGATTTCAGGTACACAGACCAAGCAGTGCCCTGGGGCTGATGTTTAGAACCTATCTGGGCCTGAAATGGAAAAAAAGTCCAAATTCAGAGGGTTGCTACGGCAACACCGTTCAATATTCTACAAAACCATGAATATCTTTTGATGGGCTACTTGTGTGGATGATCTGGAGCCATTTTGGTCTCACTGGGTCAAATGCCCTAGGAGGAGTTGAGGCAAAAAGGCCTGAAAAAGGCGAAAAATGCTGCAAAAATGACACTTTAAAGTAAACGTGGCTGACTTCCTGTTGGGTTTGGGCTATCGGTCCAAGAGAGTTTTTTGTAGATGTTAGCATCTTACATCAGCAGGCACATTTTCAGGTACATAGAGAAAGCACAGCCCAGGGGCTGATGTTTAGAATCTCTGTGAATTTGAAATTGAAAAAAGTCCAAATTCAGAGGGTTGCCATGGCAACACCGTTCAATATTCTACAAAACCCTGAATAACTTTTGATGGGCTACTTGTGTAGATGATCTGGAGCCAATTTGGTGTCACTGGGTGAAATGCCCTAGGACAAGTTCGTTCAAATAGCAGGCGTGGAAATCGCAAAAATTGACACCTTCAATTGAAGATGGCCGACTTCCTGTAGGGTTTAGGGTATGGGTCCAAGAGACTTTTTTGTACGTCTTAGTATGTTACATGAGCATGTACATTTTCATACATGTAGATAAAACGTAGCTCCGGGGCTACTCAAAAAACTTGCTATTTTAAGATATTCCGAGCTGCCACTAGGCGGCGCTCTAACGTTTATGGACTTTATGCATATGAGTGTGTTCAGGGCAGCATGCTTATCACACCACTGAAGTTTGAGCCAGATTGGGCAAGTTGGCTTTGAGTTACAGCCATTTTTGTGTTCATGGCGAATCATCGAACTTTGCCGTCCCATAAGGGTCACGCCCTTTTGTCAAAAACTCACAGTTTTGAAAACACAGTAAGTCCAAGTTCTTAAGGCTTTCCAGGTGAAATTTGAGATGGTTCTGCTAAACCACCTTGGAGCTGGACCTCCAAGTGTAAAATATGACATTTCCTGTTCCCACTAGGTGGCGCTGCGACTGATATTAAATATTGTCATATGTATGTGTTCAGGGGGGCACCCTCATCCTACTGGAGAAGTTTGATGCACATTGGATCATGTAGGTATGAATGAGAGGCAATCAAAATTTCATGGCGAATGATCAAAGTTCAAAGGGGCATAAGGACCCCTCCCCCTTGGCAAAAACTCACCATTTTCGAGATTTAGATTCCCCTGGGGGTGTAGGTTAGACAAACCAAATATGAAGATGATAACGTCTAAAACCTCTGAGTTATTAGAAAAAGTGTGAGGGCTGCAAATCGCCAAATTTGCATAATTAATTAAAAATGGCGGACTTCCTGTTGGGTTTAGGGCATGGCTCCAAGAGGATTTTTTGTGCGCCTGGACATGATATACATGTGTATGAAGTTTCATTCATGTACGTGAAACACAGCGGTGGGGCTCCAGTTTAGGGGGCGCTAGCGAGCCATTTGGGCGCGCCCTTGCCCGAGCCCATTAAAATACTTAAATTTTCACCAGGTGTGACGCATGTGCAAAGTTTCATGAGTTTTTGAATATGATAAAGCCCCCAAAAAGCCAATTCATTTGCCTGAATAATAATAATAATAATAATTAAAACCGCAAGCGGTGATATCGGGCCCTCGCACTCCGCGCGCGTCGACCTGTGGCGCTCGTCGACCCGTGCCGCACTCGGAGGTTTTGTCATCGTGATGGGTCTCTAGAAAGTTTAATTCTTTTATAGGAAAAGGTATCTTTTGCTCTCGGCATAGACGCAATGGAATATTTGGGGGTGTGGTCACGGCTCCAGCATGCAAAATAGGGCATGGGTCTGATTGACTTTTTTGATGGGCTGTTTGTCTAGATGATGTGGAGCCAATTTGGTCTCACTGGGTGAAATGCCCTAGGAGGAGTTCATTCAAATAGCAGGCCTGAAAATGGCAAAAATTGACACTTTCAATTGAAGATGCTGGACTTCCTGTAGGGTTTGGAGTATGGCTCCAAGAGACTTTTTTGTATGTCTTAGGATGTTACATGAGTGTGCAAAATTTCAGAGCTGTAGATAAAATGTAACTCAGGGGCTAGCTAAAAAACATGGTATATTATGATATTTAAAGCTGCCAGTAGGGGGCGCTCTAACGTTTATGGACTTTATGCATATCAATGTGTTCAGGGCAGGAGGCTTATCAAATAGATGAGGATTTTGTAAGGAATGGTGAAAGATATTTCATGTATTTCAGAGCAAAAGTAATTCTGTGGACGGTCATACAAATTTTCATTTGCTTCTGTAGGGGGCGCTATTGCGCCTACAGTCTTGAATCTGTAGTTATGGATTCAGCCTGGGTGTGTACATGAGTGATTAAATTTTCAGCCTGATCAGACAAAGCATGTGCGAACAAGTGCACAAACAATTTTGGTGGTGAGGGAGAAAAACAAAGGCCAAATTTAATGGCCTGGTGTGACAAGGCCGTTTAATATTTTGTAAAGATTTCCACAATATTTGATGGGCTACTTGTGTAGATGATCTGGAGCCAATTTGGTGTCAGTGGGTGAAATGCCCTAGGACGAGTTCGTTCAAATAGCAGGCGTGGAAATCGCAAAAATTGACACCTTCAATTGAAGATGGCCGACTTCCTGTAGGGTTTGGGGTATGGGTCCAAGAGACTTTTTTGTACGTCTTAGTATGTTACATGAGCCTGTACATTTTCATACATGTAGATAAAACGTAGCTCCGGGGCTACTCAAAAAACTTGCTATTTTAAGATATTCCGAGCTGCCACTAGGCGGCGCTCTAACGTTTATGGACTTTATGCATATGAATGTGTTCAGGGCAGCATGCTTATCACACCACTGAAGTTTGAGCCAGATTGGGCAAGTTGGCTTTGAGTTACAGCCATTTTTGTGTTCATGGCGAATCATCGAACTTTGCCGTCCCATAAGGGTCACGCCCTTTTGTCAAAAAGTCACAGTTTTGAAAACACAGTAAGTCCAACTTCTTAAGGCTTTCCAGGTGAAATTTGAGATGGTTCTGCTAAACCACCTTGGAGCTGGACCTCCAAGTGTAAAATATGGCATTTCCTGTTCCCACTAGGTGGCGGTGCGACTGATATTAAATATTGTCATATGTATGTGTTCAGGGGGGCACCCTCATCCTACTGGAGAAGTTTGATGCACATTGGATCATGTAGGTATGAATGAGAGGCAATCAAAATTTCATGGCGAATGATCAAAGTTCAAAGGGGCATAAGGACCCCTCCCCCTTGGCAAAAACTCACCATTTTCGAGATTTAGATTCCCCTGGGGGTGTAGGTTAAACAAACCAAATATGAAGATGATAACATCTAAAACCTCTGAGTTATTAGAAAAAGTGTGAGGGCTGCAAATCGCCAAATTTGCATAATTAATTCAAAATGGCGGACTTCCTGTTGGGTTTAGGGCATGGCTCCAAGAGGATTTTTTGTGCGCCTGGACATGATATACATGTGTATGAAGTTTCATTCATGTACGTGAAACACAGCGGTGGGGCTCCAGTTTAGGGGGCGCTAGCGAGCCATTTGGGCGCGCCCTTGCCCGAGCCCATTAAAATACTTAAATTTTCACCAGGTGTGACGCATGTGCAAAGTTTCATGAGTTTTTGAATATGATAAAGCCCCCAAAAAGCCAATTCATTTGCCTGAATAATAATAATAATAATAAAAAAAAAAAAAAAAAAAAAAAAAATAATAATAAACGAAGCAATTACAATAGGGCCTTCGCACAGTTCGTGCTCGGGCCCTAATAATAATAATAATATTAAAGCCGCAAGCGGCGATGAGCGGGCCCTCGCACCCGGCGCGCGTCGACCCCTGGCGCGCTCCAGCCAAGCCGCGCGTCGACCCGTGGCACGCTCCAGCCGAACCGCGCTGGGAGGTTCTCGCAGACGAGAGAGTAGCTGGCTCACCCGGCTGCTGACGGCTCAGCAGGCTAGCTGTACCTCCCGTCGTTCGTCTCCCGCTTCCACTAGGTGGCGTCGGTGAGTGCCCACTAATTAATATGTCACAATGCTCTATGTAATGCCTGCAGCCATCAATGAAACTGTAATGACCATAGGATGATGAGTATCAGTGTCCTACTGATTTCCTGTTGCCACTAGGTGGCGTTATGAGTGTGAAACAAAGCTGATAGAGGGGTGTGTCCAGTCTCCCTTACCCTCCCATTAAGCCTGTGAAGTTTGGAATAGATTGGACAATGTATGAGAGAGATGTAACAATTTGGTGCACTGTGGTATATGAGTAAAATCCCACATTTAGAGGGTTGCTACGGCAACACCGTTCAATATTCTACAAAACCATGAATATCTTTTGATGGGCTACTTGTGTAGATGATCTGGAGCCATTTTGGTGTGACTGGATGAAAAGCTGTAGTAGAAGATGATTGAAATAGCAGGCCTGAAAAATGTGAAAAATGCTGCAAAAATGACACCTTAATTAGAACATGTCAGGCTTCCTGTTGGATTTCGGCTATCGGTCCAAGAGACTTTTTTGTACGTGTTAGGATGTTACTTCAGCATGCACGATTTCAGGTACACAGACCAAGCACTGCCCTGGGGCTGATGTTTAGAACCTATCTGGGCCTGAAATGGAAAAAAAGTCCAAATTCAGAGGGTTGCTACGGCAACACCGTTCAATATTCTACAAAAGCATGAATATCTTTTGATGGGCTACTTGTGTGGATGATCTGGAGCCATTTTGGTCTCACTGGGTCAAATGCCCTAGGAGGAGTTGAGGCAAAAAGGCCTGAAAAAGGCGAAAAATGCTGCAAAAATGACACTTTAAAGTAAACGTGGCTGACTTCCTGTTGGGTTTGGGCTATCGGTCCAAGAGAGTTTTTTGTAGATGTTAGCATCTTACATCAGCAGGCACATTTTCAGGTACATAGAGAAAGCACAGCCCAGGGGCTGATGTTTAGAATCTCTGTGAATTTGAAATTGAAAAAAGTCCAAATTCAGAGGGTTGCCATGGCAACACCGTTCAATATTCTACAAAACCCTGAATAACTTTTGATGGGCTACTTGTGTAGATGATCTGGAGCCAATTTGGTGTCACTGGGTGAAATGCCCTAGGACAAGTTCGTTCAAATAGCAGGCGTGGAAATCGCAAAAATTGACACCTTCAATTGAAGATGGCCGACTTCCTGTAGGGTTTAGGGTATGGGTCCAAGAGACTTTTTTGTACGTCTTAGTATGTTACATGAGCATGTACATTTTCATACATGTAGATAAAACGTAGCTCCGGGGCTACTCAAAAAACTTGCTATTTTAAGATATTCCGAGCTGCCACTAGGCGGCGCTCCAACGTTTATGGACTTTATGCATATGAGTGTGTTCAGGGCAGCATGCTTATCACACCACTGAAGTTTGAGCCAGATTGGGCAAGTTGGCTTTGAGTTACAGCCATTTTTGTGTTCATGGCGAATCATCGAACTTTGCCGTCCCATAAGGGTCACGCCCTTTTGTCAAAAACTCACAGTTTTGAAAACACAGTAAGTCCAACTTCTTAAGGCTTTCCAGGTGAAATTTGAGATGGTTCTGCTAAACCACCTTGGAGCTGGACCTCCAAGTGTAAAATATGACATTTCCTGTTCCCACTAGGTGGCGCTGCGACTGATATTAAATATTGTCATATGTATGTGTTCAGGGGGGCACCCTCATCCTACTGGAGAAGTTTGATGCACATTGGATCATGTAGGTATGAATGAGAGGCAATCAAAATTTCATGGCGAATGATCAAAGTTCAAAGGGGCATAAGGACCCCTCCCCCTTGGCAAAAACTCACCATTTTCGAGATTTAGATTCCCCTGGGGGTGTAGGTTAGACAAACCAAATATGAAGATGATAACGTCTAAAACGTCTGAGTTATTAGAAAAAGTGTGAGGGCTGCAAATCGCCAAATTTGCATAATTCATTCAAAATGGCGGACTTCCTGTTGGGTTTAGGGCATGGCTCCAAGAGGATTTTTTGTGCGCCTGGACATGATATACATGTGTATGAAGTTTCATTCATGTACGTGAAACACAGCGGTGGGGCTCCAGTTTAGGGGGCGCTAGCGAGCCATTTGGGCGCGCCCTTGCCCGAGCCCATTAAAATACTTAAATTTTCACCAGGTGTGACGCATGTGCAAAGTTTCATGAGTTTTTGAATATGATAAAGCCCCCAAAAAGCCAATTCATTTGCCTGAATAATAATAAAAAAAATAATAATAATAATAATAATAAACGAAGCAATTACAATAGGGCCTTCGCACAGTTCGTGCTCGGGCCCTAAAAAAAAAAAAAAATAATAATAAACGAAGCAATTACAATAGGGCCTTCGCACAGTTCGTGCTCGGGCCCTAATAATAAACGAAGCAATTACAATAGGGCCTTCGCACAGTTCGTGCTCGGGCCCTAAAAATGAAAGTAAACAGGAGGTGGAGACATGAAAACAGAAAAGGGTGGGATGGTTAAAGCTTGCTAGCTTTCCTCATTAGCCATGCAGAGCATCTTGGCTGCTCTCCCGCACCTCCCGGCTCATCATCGCCTGAGCCTTGGCTGCCAGCGCACCCCCACCTCCACGAACCATCCCTCCATCCCTTTCCCCCTCCCCTCCCGGCCCCTATAATCACACCCGCAATCACAGCCCCTAATTAGGTTAATTAATTTGTATCAGCCCTTGTAGGGACTTGGCTGATGAGGCTGCCATAATAGCGTCAGCGCCCCCTCCTTTCAAAAAAGAAAAAAGAAAAAGGGAAGAAAAAGATCTGATGCAAGTCTCTCTGTGGCAAGACAGTACCTAAAACCATGGGGTCACATTTACATCCCCACCCCCCCCAAACCTTTCTTTCAGCTACATCTAACTCTAACACATCCCTTCCCCCTGCTCTCATTATTCAAAAGGGGTGTCACTGAGACCAAAGTAGTGATATGTAACCCATCATGTCACAGTGCATCATTGTATTTACTAGAATGAAAACATTTTGTATAATTATAATAACAGTGTCTGCATCTTTACAATGACACACTTCCGTACATATTGAAGTGTGGTGTTTTGCTTGTTTGTTTACACTCTGTTGCAGCGCTCCAATAGTGGGGGGAAAAAAAAAACTGTATGGTATGATAATGATTCTCTTGGCAGTTTGTCTCTGTAGTCGTCAGAGACCGATCGAAGCATCACATTACAATCAGCGGCCCTCATCGCCCCTCATCAGACCACTGACGAACAAACTCTGATTAACACCCCCATCTGATTACTGCAATCACCCAGGCTAACCACGCACAAGCACTGTCCCCCCACTGGCACGCACACACTCACACACACACTGATTCTCACACCTCACTGTTAGTAGTAGTAGATAAGAGGCAAACGTGTGCACACAAAGTAGCTCTGATCAGGCATTGTCACATAGTAACCATTAAAGAGGTGAGCATTAGAGAAGCAAAACAATAACAAATCTGAGAGGCAAAAAAAAAAAGTACGTGGCAGGAGGAGAGTATAATTGTGTGAAAGATGAAGGTAGATTAAAATACAGAGATTATAATAAAGTGATAATGAGCATGACAGTAGGTGTATAAATATAATGAATGGTTTTTAAAAACTCACAGCTACAGTGTCAAACTCATGTGCTTTTTGAGAATAGTTCTCAATTTCAAGCAACCAAGTAACACCCCCCCCCCCACACACACACACACACACACACACACACACACTTGAACTGGGTGCATTCAATTGTGATGCAAGCAGACACTTGCATAAATATACATACACGCAATCTCAAGCCGACAATGACACAGGGAGACTGCGAGACAAGGACAGATCCAGTAGTTAAAGCGTAATGAACACGTCCCCAAGGCACGCGGCTGGCATTCCCCTGAATGATGGACTGACAGTAATACCGGGGCAGATGGGTGCGCTCCACGCCCCGTTCAACACCACACATGCACAAACACACACACACACGCACCCTCCCCATGGTCTATTCTGCCCTTCTTTCCTGAAGAGAGATACCCCCTGTAGGTCTGATGTGGAGGTGGGGGAATAGCAGGGGTGCTGTGTGTGTGTGTGTGTGTGTGTGTGTGTGTGTGTGTGTGTGTGTGTGTGTGCGCACCTTGAGGTGGGGTGCACAAGTATGAGGCCTCTGTCATGATTTAGGCTCCCATGCAAATTTAATCAATTCGAGTACCTCTCGCCAGCCAGGGCTCATTAGCGGCAATTTAAAAAGGAGGCTCTGTGATCCCCACCTCATTGCATGAGCCAGAGATTCATCTCAGGCACACGTTCATAGTATACACACACAATCGCGCTAGAACACACATAGATATCCACACACAAATACACAAAAATGAATGCACATCAGGGGGACTGTCATAGTTGTAAAGATTTTCCTTCAGATATCTTCCCCCTGGCATGGAGAGAGACCCTGCCTGAGCCTCCCCCATGCTCCCCCTCTTCGGTCCCTCCTCTCTTTCCACAACTTCAAAAGCCCCATGACACCCAGCTTCAAGTTAAAGGAGAGAGGGATCCGTAGATAAAGACTACCTCTCATCCCCCACCCCTCGCATTTGGAGATACCCTCCCAAAACTCAAACCTCAGGCTACTTCCCTCTTCTCTCCACCTCTCAGTAATTGGGGGATCGATTAGTACTGTCCCTAAATCATACTTTACTGTGGCTCTGAATGCTGGCTTTGCAAAGGAAAAGCTGTATCGGTGAATGAGGTAGGTGGAAGTGCAGCAGGTTGTAAGGATCAAGTACCTGTTTAAGGGTGGTGGTAGTGGCAGGTGTATAATTTGCCCCCTGTATGAATAATACAATTCTAGCATGTTCCAGAGCAGTAAGTTAATCTTAGAGAGTTCTGCCATCACATCGGTGCCACTGGAGATGGCAAAGTTAAATGAAAATTGTTCACAACGTGGTCTGCAGATCTCTCTCAAGAAGAGTTGTGTATCTTTTTGAATGAAAGATTTTAATATTGCAAGCAGTAGAAATGACAGAAAAAAGACCAAAAAGGGATATTAGGCTGCCAATTAATCAGAGGAGGGGTATGACATAAAACAGATGTTGGTGTTGTTTTATTGTCCTGTTTTCTGCCTCTTCAAATAAAATTGAAAGCAATCCCGTTCTGCCTATTCCACGAATTGCTCTTTGCACATTTAACAGTTTTTACTGTAATATGTAGCATAAAACACTTGCAGTCCAGATCTGGCAATCACATAATTTGTATAAAGTGATTAAACAAAATAAGATAGACCACCTGATTCTACATAGTACACATAATTCAGATCATTCTAATCCAGATTAAACTTTGTGAACAAATGAACCCCTGAACGATTCAAGTTTATTTAAAATGTGCAGTATTGAGTAGACATTTATAAAAAAAAAAAACAGTTAAAATGTGTCGCTTTTTAGTTTTGATCTTTCATACATTTGATAACTGAACTTAAAGAAGAAAGGTTTGTTGTTCTCCATCTTAACCAGGCTACACTTTCACTCTCAGTGAACAGTTACTATATATCAGGGTCAATGTCATACCCTGCAGCTGTGTGACTACCCCACAGTACTCCACTTCCAACCCCCCATTCCAAAAGTGACTATCTGTTAACAAACCTCAAGGGTCATTAACTTTAGAGATGGCTTATGGGGGACAGGATGGCCTGTGAGAGAAGTCAAATGAATTATGAGGCTTTTGACAAAAGAGGAATGCCCGTCTATATCTTTAAAATCAGAAGGTCAAACGCTGCCCACCCCTGAGCCCTGCCTCTGCACCCCTGCATAAGAGTCCCGTTACTGAGGAGAATGAAAGAAGAGCTTGAGAAGGAACAGTGGCTCGTCTGTGCTTGGGTCGCATAGTGAGATTGGGGTCCCGGAACTGCGCACACAGTGTTTTGACCCCTGGGCTCTCCTCAACGACCTCCACCCCCTTCGCTTGTGGACAGTGAGGCTCAGAGTCCTGGTACACACACGCCCTCACAGGAGTGTGACGCAGTAACAGAGGGCAGAGAGGGTGAGAGGAAGGCGTAAGGAAGGAGGAGGGAGAGTTGGCTGAGGATGCAAATCGCTCAGACTGAGTGCAACAGAATTCTGAGATAAATTCTCAAACAGTGAACTGACACTGAAGAGCCTTGTTTATGCTGTTTTTAATAGTAAAATACATCTATTAATGAACTATACATTCTAGATGTTTGATACATGTATAGATGTATATGAAAACATCTACATTAATAGAATAAATTCTATTGATAAACTTGTCAAGCTTGTTGCTCTAAATGTGTGCAACTGGACCAAGCAGGATATAACTCTTTCCCTGTTTTGGCCCATCCTGAGCCACTGGCTCACCTTTACTCCGGTTAGCAGGGTTTGGGCCAAGGCCCGTGGTCCCTCTCCTGCAGCTCCTGCGCCTCTTACTTTGCCTGATGACACATTCACCAGGTTCCCTGTCTGCCCTCTTCCCCTCCAGTGGCTCCCAGGAGAAACTGATGGATGGGCCCTGTTTATGAAGCTGCTGCCACAAAAAGGATCAATCAAGCCTGGGTCACTGTGAACTGTTCTTGAGCATCAGGCATTCAGTCTCTTGGAAGAACTACTCGAAATAAGCAAACATACTTTTTGATATTACTTATTATATGCACATACAAGACAACATAAAAGAAATAGCAAAATAAGGCACAAAAAAATGCAACAACTTTTAAAAGCGTGCTTGCTTTTCCTAAATTATGGCGCTTCCCTACATTTCAGGGACTCAACCAACTTCAGTCACCCAGACAGGAATGGAAGAGCAATGACTAATTGGGGGGAGTTTGACAGGCAGGTTTTACCATCAATATATTGTACAATTGAATGTGAGCACTTATTTGGTTAATTTAATTTTAGCTTTTAATATCCTGATGTCCGGAAACAGTCTTTAGGCAGGATCACATCACGATAGCTTGCTGAAAGAGAACTACCTGTAGAAAATGATGTAGCTGCAACAATTTGTCTCTCAAGGGGGCCTTTTAACAGAGGTGTTGTTGCATAAGCACAGCTGCAGCTAATAAAATTAATAATGGGTAATTTTGATTAAAGTGAGCTAATGAGCAAGCATTGACAATAGCGTTATTGTTATCGATGCTTGCTAACTGACATCTAAATCATTTTTAATTTTATTAGCTGCAGCTGCGTATACCCCGCTGCGACACGTGAACAGGGCCTGTTAGAGGTGTGCTGCAGCCCAAGTCAAGGGCTACAACAAAGATGTGTCCTTCAGAGGCTCTGAAGGCTAAGCCAAGCCTGTGCCTCCACCACAGAAAGCAGTCCAGCAATGCTTCACTAGGTTGATGTTAAAAACAAACAAATGTAACTTCATTTTTTTAGATAATGTATCAAAGTTTCCAAAATGATTGAACCTTGTTAAAGACATCAGTTACCCAGAACTAAATTGCACTTTATTAACACGTCATGGGTGTGTTATATTTCAACATTTTGCAACTTAACACAAAGCATTAACTATGTAATATGGAGGGTTACCACAGTTGTCCTCAAACCCGAATAAAGAGAACGGATTTCTTGTGTTGTACAAACGGGACAGCACCACTGTTTAACACTTCCTGAATTAGAGAGCTGTTAGTGATGCACCCAAACACAGTAACACATCAGTCAGAAATATTATAACTCCAATCTGACACAAAAGGTAAATGGTAGATTATACTAGTAACACAGTGGTTCTCAAACTGTGGGCCAAGGATCATCGGGGATACAATATGGAGCCAGTCTCAGCTGAATGAATAACTTTATTTAGCTACAGTTCAGCTTTGATGACTGACAGACAGCTGTGAGGTGTGGGGTGTGAGTCCTCTTCAGCTTCTTATAAGGAGTATGCTAAAACAAGTTTGAAAACCACTACAGTAACTTCTGGGACCAAATGCACTAATCACCATTTACCAGTTGCCTCAGACTGGAAGTCATAAAGAACACTAATGCCCCCTAGTGGTGGAAAAAGAATATAATATGGCTTAACTGACTAGCTCTCCCTGCTCTGCTTCCTTTAGCCTGAGAGCTCTCCACTAATCTTCTTGTCCTCCTCTTGATGAGCAAAGGCACCTTAAAATCCACAAACCATTTTTCTAAAAGATATTCAACTGTGAGTTGTCTCCAAGTCAAGAAATTACAACCAATTACAAGTTCTTTAGATATTTATTTTAAACAAATTAAACGTTTTTGATAAATATGTACAAAACTGCATAGGTACAACAATAACGAGGGAAAGATTATCCTTTGCCTCTGCTGTGCAGTTCCTTGGGGGGAGAAGTTCATTATCTTCCAAGAATCACCTCCCAACAGTTTTTTTTTTCCCCTTGTCAGCGTTTCCTCTTGGCCTCAAACTTGTAAATAGCTGCAGAACTGGTTGTCTCCTTCTTTACCTTCACTTTCTTGCACTTATCCTGAAGCATAGGAGAAACATAAAAACCACTGCATTAAAGATATTCTTAAAATATGGACACAAAAACATTCACGAGCCACGTCCTCCTCACCTGCAGGTCCTTGCGGGTCTGGATTTTCTGGCTGATGACAAACATTTTCTTTTCTCTGTCAATCCTCTGGGAAAGAATCTTGTATTGATGTTTCCTTTGTTTTGCCAGTTTCTACCAGTACAAAAACATAATATTAACATCACCTTAATACAAATGAACAATTCTGAAAAGCTGAATTTTGAAGACCAGAACATTATTTTGTCTCCTTAAGCTTTTAAATACAGACATGACAAAGGTAGAATGTCGCGACTACAAAACAAATCTCCACAGACCTTCACACTGTGGGGGTCTACAGCTCCCTGTATGCTCTTAGTTTCCAGTGTTTCCAGAGTTGGTCTGTTGTACACTCTGTCCACCAGCTCTGGAGCTGTGTTGAGGTGATCTGCCAGGCTAAATGACTGCACTGAGAAGAAAAATAAAAAACATTGACATTTTGAAACTTCTCAGTAACCTCAAAAGACTGAAAGAACAAGAGGAAAAGGGCAGTTTGTGTGGACGACATTAAAACAGTTTTAGCCGGTGAATATTTAATTTCCGACCAGTCGCTAAACTGATTATCTATCAAACGCTTATATTTACCTTCTTTCTTGGAATCCACAAAAAACGTGTGCTTGTTTTTTGGTTTGCTCTCTGCATCCAGAAGATGGAGCTCTCCTTTCAGCCTCTCAATTTTCTGGAAGTACATCATATACAGAGAAAGACTGAGGCACCACCACAGATATAAATGATGGAGATAATATCTATACAGATGCTGCCGCCACTGCCCTTTACCCACTAGACACATCTACCACCACACAACCCTTTCATTCATTACTGTAAACTCACCTTTTCAAGAACAGAAGTAGAAAACTTTCTGTGAAATGAATCATCCCTTTTTATATTCCAGTACAAGGTCTACCTTGTGGAGCTTTTGGAAACTGAATGGGCAGTTTTTATGTTTTCAGATTGTGAAATCTTGCTATTTGAAAACATTATGAGCAATTTGCATGTTATAAATATTGTATTTTTAGTGTGACAGTAACCTGGATACATTGGCCTGTTAAGTACCTACGTCCCAAATGGTATTATGGACCATAAATGACATTTAAGAATGAAACTGCAGTAGGCCCTAAGCCCTTGAAACATTTAATGGCTATAATGGATTTCCACACCATTCTTCATGGAATTATAACTAAGAAAACCTTCCTCTTCACATATGCAGATTTCATTTGTTACTGGCTTAGTAACATTCATATGAATGGGTGCGTGTGTCCAAACTTACTGTACAGTGAATAGCCCTATTTGAGGAATGTTTGGATCCATATTATGGCAAGAACTACTCAGCTAAGTAAAGAAAAACAACAGTCCATCATTACATTAAGAAATGAAGGTCAGTCAATCCGACATTTCAAGAACTTTCAAAGTATCCTCAAGTGCAGTCACAAAGACCATCAACCATTATGGTGAAACTGGCTCTCATCAGGACCGCCCCAGCAAAGGAAGACCAAGAGTGTCCTCTGTTACACTGGATACGTTCATCAGAGTTAGCAGCCTCAGAAACCGCAAGTTAACAGCACCCCAGATAAGAGCCTACCTAAATGCTTCAAAGCGTTCAAGTAGCACACACATCTCAACATCAACTGTTCAGAGAAGACTGCGTGAATCTGGACTTTATGGTCAAATTGCTGCAAAGAAGACACTTCTAAGGAAGAACAAGAGGAAGAGTTTCTTGGCCCAAGCTCTCAGATTTCCAGTGGAAATCTGTCCTTTGGTCTGATGAGTCCAAATTTGAGATTTTTGGTTCCAAATGTTATGTCTTTGTAAGATGCAGAAAAGGTGAGTGGATGGTTCCTACATGTGTAGTTCCCACCATGAAGCATGGAGGGTATGGGGGTGCTTTGCTGGTGACACTGTTGATGATTTGTTCAAAATCCATGGCACACTTAACCAGCATGGCTACCACAGCATTCTGCAGAGACATGCCATCTCATTCCGTTTGTGGTTAGTGGGACCATCATTTGTTATGGAACAGGACAATGACCCCAAACACACCTCCAGGCTATCTAAGGGCTAATTGACCCAAGAAGGAGGGTGATGGAGTGTTGCATCAGATGGCCTGGCCTCCACAATCACCTGATCTAAACCCAATTTAGAAGGTTTGGGATGAGCTGGACCTCAGAGTGAAGGCAAAGCAGCCAACAAGTGCTCAGCACCTCTGGGAACTCCTTCAAGACTGCTGGAAAACCATTTCAGGCGATGACCTCATGAAGCTGATTGAGAGAATGCCAAGAGTGTGCAAAGCTGTAATCAAAGCAAAAGGTGCCGACTTTGAAGAATCTAAAATATAAAATATATTTTGGTTTAACACTTTTAAGTTTACTACAGGATTCCTTATGTGATGACTTTAGTATTAATTTACAATGTAGGGGAAAAAAATAGAAAAACATTGAACGAGGAGGTGTCCAGACTTTTGACTGCTACTTTATATAGCAAACAATATTTACCTTTATGTACAACTAAGGAATCATGCCAACTGCTCCAAAAACTGCAACCATTAGCCAGATAATGTCCATCCACATGAAATGTATAGTGAAAACCTGGCATGCAACATTATTGGTCTATTGAGTCTACACCCCTGTAGTAAAAGTGGACTTCATAACATCTTTATTTGTGGTGGAATATTTACTAGGGACGTTTAAAGCCACTTCTGCTTTTGTCCTACACTTTTCCAGTTTCCTCAGATTCTTTAAGGAGACAGTGCACACCACGTAGAGATATGGCAAGTTTTCAGCTAATAGCTTTTTGGGAATCATCTTGTTGTTAAAATACTACTTACTAATAGTTTAATACTATCAAACTGTGTTTTTCATAGATTCAACTAAAGAAATGGGAACAAATTATGTGTTTTTGCAACAGGCTACTAGTAACAAAGTGCCTGAAGATACATGTAAAAACCGGTTCTTTGCCAAGTTGTCTGTTATGTGTAGACAACACGGGTTTCCTCCCTTTAGTTAGGTGCCTTTTTTTAATGCTTGAACGATTCATTGGGTTGTTAAGCCACACTGACCTAACAAAAAATATTCCTCTGAAAATGGTCAGGTACAAGAACTGGACTAAAAATGAGTGAAAAAGCAGCCAATGTCCAACGAAAAACTTTGAAAGACCCTCAGAACTACTCAAACTACTGCTCAAGACCACGTTACAAAAAATTACAAGGAAGCAAAATATAAAGAAATGAGGGGTGATTCAAGACTTTTGCACAGCACTATACCACAGTAGTTGCTGGTTCAAAGATGTTATGATGCCACCAGCCAACTAACTGTCTAACAGACAAAAATCTAGTATATTATGCTAAGATGATGAAATCACGAAGCTTTTCCTGATAAAAATGCTCTTCTAATTATCCAGAGTTCATTCATCAAAAATGCGTGAGCATCTGAAATAATTTTTTTATTTTTGTCCAGGAAGAACTGAATCAGCTTGTTTTGGAGTACACACCACACAAACTGAACAGAGAGCAGGAAAATGCAAATTTGCATTAGAGGCAATGAGATGAGTTCTGGCCAGGTCAACTTTTCAGTGAGAAGTGAGCATATTACCAAGTCAGTTTTGCTGTGTTGGTTTTTTCCCCCCTTTCTCCTGCATGCATGATTTATTATGTGGAAATTAAAGGTTACCTTAACTTCTGCAACCCTTTTCATCTCCACATATTTGATATCCTGCGTCCTCATCACTTTCTTCTGTTCCTCGGTCACCTGCTCCACCTCCTTGGGTTTTTTATTTATGTGAACTCCATCCTGCCAACAGTCCACAAGATAAAGCATATAAATAAAAAGCTCAACAAAAACTCATGAGTGCCCGAATCGATGATGCGAGGAAGTTCTTCTTGTTTTCATACCTGCAGAGGAGAGCTGATCATCTTGAAGTAAAACTCATCTGGATTCTTCTCCAGAGCTTTCTTCCGCAGAGCAGCGAGCGTGTTCCGTTTCTTGTGATAATCACTATAAAAGCAATAATAGCAAAGTTAACCGTTTTAGCTTCAACATGTAAACACAAAAAGGGCCGCTCAAACTTGCACTGACTCACTCTGCACGAAGTTTGTAGTCTTTTTTCTTCTCCAGCAATCCCAAATGCTTCCTGAAGCCGGGCTACACACATACACACAATCAGGACAGATTCAATATTAGTATCTACTGTTGCGTGTGTGTAAAAAACAACAAAACACAACCATACATACAGAGTGTCGTGTTTTGCCTTGGCTAGTTGGCTAACAAGCTCGGCAATAACACTGAAACGCTCACCTGCGATCTTTCATGGTGGTTTCTCTGTCGAGATTTCAGCGCCTTTCTGAACGAAGACATGTTTTAAAAACGACCCCGAGCGTATAAACGCAGAAAGAAACAGCAGAGCAGATGTATTTAAGGCTTATGCCGCACACACGGAGACATCCACTGAAAGTCTCCTGCTGCTTCTGGTTTTTGGTGCTTCCCTGTGAATGAACACGTGGGTTCCTGCCGGCTTTACAGCGTGCTGTTTTTCATTTCCCTGCCGCAGATTCGTAGCTCAGAACCCGCTGAAAACATCGTCATAGTCAGGAAATCTGGAGCTCGGCAAAGAGTTATACTCCCATATTAAAAAAAAGTATTTTATTCATAATTTGCTACTTAAAGAAAACGAGACATGTTTTCGATAAATTAAAATGCTCGCTATTTTGGTGCAGCCTATTGTAGATGCGCATATTAACACTAGGGGGCACTGTTGCATATACAATTTTCGGTGTAGCGACCTTTCTTCTTCAGTGTGCTATAAAGAGGAATCAGTTTGGAGGGATCTGTGAATTACATGCAGAAGAGAAAAACTTTGAAGACTACAAGAATCTTTTGACTGCTATAATTTTGCAAATAAAGCATTTGGCCAGTTTAGAAGATATTCTGCAAAGCATTTTAAATATATATATTTTTAATCTTTGAGCTTTCAAAACATACTGTAAATATATAGGCTATTTTTAATATTAACACGGGGGCATTCTGGTGAAAATAATATTTTAAACACATTTCCTGATAATAACCCAGTACTTTTAAGATTATGAATATAGAAGATTCACAGCTAATGAAGTATTTTGACCATTGCATATATTATTGAGTTATTCAGATATTAGTGCCTACATAGATAAAAAAGAAAGAAAACAATGACATAGGAACCATTTATTTAATACATTTGCTAATAGACTATATATTTTAAAAACTCATCTAATGTAATGTAATTTAAATCCAGAGCCCTGTAATATGTCTTTTGGTTTTAAATATTAGGTCTATAATACTACAGTAGTACACCGTAAGGCTTACTTGCAAAGAGAAATGGAGTTAATCTTATTTATCCAACAAGTACAAGCACTTTCAAACTGTAAACAAGCCAGGCTTGGCACAGAAAACACCTCTAAAACAAGGGAGGGTCATCATAATGCAGCTAATGTAATATGTGTTTGGCTGCACTACTCATACACTTAATCGCTTTGGTTATTATAATGGCAGCCAGCATTTGCCAGAGAGCTTAATTAACACTTATTGGTAATACATTTATGTTTCTCCAACATGAACATTTACTGTGTTTCCGTTGGGATTCAAGATCCCTATTTTGATTAATGCCCAAACGGGAAAGAAATGCAATTAAACTTAAAACATTTATATGTGTTTTTCTTATGGCTATAGAGCTAAGAGACTGTGAATTTAGCTCACATGTTTGAAATGAAATAAACACACGAGGAATTTCTGTGTTTTTTCCTTTCTTCATGGGAGAGGGGGAAAAAGAGCTTCAGGAACTCTAAAGATGAGGATCAGCCTTTCTCCCTGTGAGAAAAACTCTCCACTTCCTGACATTTTGGGGGGGAGAAATGAGACAAAGACGAAGCCACAACACCACCAGTCCCCTAATCTCACTCAGGTTCTCAGCTCTCTGTGGATGTGAGACGAAGCCAGTGAGAACCAGAGTGATATTCCACTAAACGACCATTTTCCCCAGTGGAAGCTCACTATCTCCTCACCAACCGCAAGGAATTTGTTTTATATGTGTGAGATTTGCCTGGCATGCAGAATGTCTTGCGGGTGATGAGACCTCTGAATGGGATCAGTTTTTCCACATTATGTCACAGGCGTGTTTATCAGTGCGATGGCTAATCACGCCGATTCCTGTGAAGGTTTCAGCCCAAGGCCTGACTGATCCACTCACCCACTAACGTGTTTAACTAGGCAAACACAGACTGCAGCCAGGATTTACGGGGTTAATGTCTGCGTTCTGACTTACTGGGCTCCGTGCTGTTTAATTCATGTGAGTATTTATCATTACAAGTAAAATGCCTGGTGAGCCACTGCAGGGGTAAATACTACTTTAGAAATCAGGGACTTGTAACGACCTGACGCAAGAACAGGAGCACAAGAGCTTGTGGGTTTGTTCATGGTCAGCAGTGGAGGAATGCCCTTGCGGGGCAGATGCAGAGCCACTGGGTTTTCTAATATGACCTTATAAAAATAACACTGCTGACATATTGTGAGGCTGCTGCACTTGGGGTGAGCTCAGGACTTTTGGTATGTCTCCTCTGGCCATGGTTGGTCTTCATCTGCAGCGGGCCGTTTGACCAGCCCAGTCGAAAATGCACAAGCCACAAATTTCTCCTGTGTGAGTATTTATTTGCATCTCCCGAAAAGGTTGAATAAGTTGATGCTGTCAGCAGTGGAAAGTGTTAATGAGGGCATTTTCTACTACTTTACTTTGAGATTGCGTCCTAGTGGGACACCACCCCCCCCACCCCCCCCAACCCCCCCCCCCACCCCCCCCCCCCCCCCCACCCACCCCCCCACCAACCCCCACCCCCCCCCTCCCACCCCCCCCCCAACCCCACCCCCCCCCCCACCCCCACAACCCCCCCCCCCCCCCCCCCCCCCCCCCCCCCCCCCCCCCCCCCCCCCCCCCCCCCGATTTATATTATGACTGATTGACTAGGTAGTTTAAAAGTATTATATTGATGCAGTCTAATAATGTAATAACATGATACTCACAGTTACTATCAGTCAATATTTCATGCATAGTTTTTCCTTGTAATAGGACACCTTCCTCCTTCATGCCTGGCTCCCAGTAAACTGCAGCATAGGTGCACTCTTGGGTGGGATTCTCACAATAGTCAGTTAACCACAAACTCTTGTAAAACAAAATTGCCTACAATTAAGTGTTGATATGGTGCTCATTTTCTCAGCTTGAGTTTTGAGAGTGTATATTGTGCCATAACTGGTTTTACACTCAAAACAATCACGGCAGCAAAGTGCAGAGAGTAGGGTAGGTTTTCAGATTGGGCTTGAAGTGCTCTGTAAATAAGCTCTAATTGCTGATATCATCAAATGCTTTTTTCCTTTGTTTTTCTTTTAATTGATGGCCTCGCGATAGATTATTTTGAACTTATCTTTGATAGTACATCAGTCCATGTGCTTCTGTATCTAAAACTACAAAGACACTGATTTTTGTGGTGAAAACAGACAAATTGTTACACGACATGCTTCCATGTCACTCGAGTGGGACATTTAGCAATTTAATAACACCACTGGTCCTGTGCTCAGGGTCACGCTGCTCATTAGAGTTAATTTCACTCAGATGTTTCAAAACCACACATCCAAGAAAAAAGTGTCAAATTTCCAGCGTAGCACAAATGCAGAATTCATTGCATCACATTCACTTTAGACATTATGATGACTGTGCATTTCTGTTCATGTTCAATTTACATTCATTTGACTCATATTAAGCCTTTAACTTGTTTTGCAATACTAAAACAGAAACGGTAAAGGTCACAGTTAACTTTGTTACAAAGAAAGAAACAGTGAAGGACTCTTCTGACTTTTTCTACCATAATGAATCGACAGGCTCATAATCCTGTAATTTGTTTCACACAGCCTGATGGGACCACGCCTCAGAGTATAAAATTAGAATTCATAATTAGGGGGTTGTGTGGAAGTGAGGGGTCAAATGAGTGTGGCTCACAAAGAACCACGAAAAACAACATGTCACATAGTTAGAGCGTTTAACTTTAACTTAATATTATGTATCCTCTTTTAATCTTCCAAAAACCATCAAGAAACAGCAATGCCCAAGGAAGCTAATCAAATGAGCAAAAATTGATAAAATAGTTTGTAATATTTTTGATCACTGATTTTCTTGGAAAAGTATTTTTTGAATGTCAAGCTAGTTGAGTGATCATTGTTCTTGTGTACTTTGATGGATGGTGATGTTGCTGTTTCTCAAAATACGTCCTGAAAGTAAAACAAACGTCTAGTAAGAAATGTGCTATAAATGAAAATGTAGAAATGTAGAAATGTTGCTTTAATAGCCAGTTGAATCCCGCTGCTCTCAGATAGCTGAGGATGGACAATAACTGTTCCATGTGGCTTTAAATACAGAGCTCGGCATTTAAAGCCACGTGGAACAGTTTCATATGTTACCGCGCTCCAGCCAAAGGTCTTGTCAGACGGCTAAACAGTATCTGAAACCTTCTCACCCCAAACACTGGCACTTTTCCAAAACTGTCAAACCATCCACATCACACAGTGACGAATCCATTTTTTTTGTGTAACGGAAGTGAGAAAGTAGGATAGGTTTGAAATTCTCTTACATGCTCTGTTTTTATTGTTTGCAAAACTATTTTTTGAAATGCAGTGTAACATGAGTAATGTCTTGCAAAGAGAAAGGGCGTACCATTATATACATTTTCACAATTATTACATCCCACCTTCTCTCTGACATGACGTTTCCTACTGGTGGCTGTACTCTAGGAGGTAGAGCGGGCCATCTACTAATTGTAAGGTTATTGGTTCGATTCTTCATGCCAAAGTATCCTTGGCCAAGATGCTGAACGTGAATGTTAGATAGAAAGCTCTTAGGTGTAGAAAAAATGAATGGGTGAATGAGGCATGATGTATAAAGTGCTTTGAGTGCTCAAGTAGAGTAGAAAAGCACTATATAAAAACCAGTCCATTTACCATTTACTCAGCCTTTGATTGTGGCCTTCCTGAAATAAAAGCATCGAATAGCTTGCTGTCTTTCATACAAACCACATAGAAGCTTTGAATATTGAAGAGAGATCATTAAAATGTGAGAAGATTAATTACTGAATCAAATCATAGATATGGCTTGATGGTGACTTGGCTATTAGGGGTCTGGTCTCAGCCTTACTGAAAACATGCAGAGCACTCTTAAAGGGAAAATCTGTGAGAGGGGCTTCTGTATAACCACAAGTAGTAACATCTAATACCAACAATACTGATGTCCTCCAAATGAAGTACTGCTACAAGTATGAACTGTAGTCAAAAACACATTTGGAACCAAAGCACATTACGAGGTCAAATGGATTGCTTTGAACTGCGGACTGCAACACAAAGCTACTCTAGCAGACTAAAAAGATGGGGCTGAAAATTAGCACCACAGTTCTTCAATTATACATTTTGAGTAGTTATCACTAAATAACAACACAGTTTCCTATGAGTGTAGTCTTTGTGTGAGTCCACAGCATTTGTTATTGGTCCTGTTCTGCTTGAGCTGCTGCAGATAAGGTTGAATCCCCAAACACAGAAAGTGTTTGGCGATTGCTGACCTGGACATGACTCCTTAGAAATATTATTTCTCATACATGGCAGGGCTTCTGCCAACAGTATTGTATTTAGTGGGTTAGGAACCTACTAATTCAATTTAATGACTCAAATTCAGATACAAGGATCACTCAGTCTGTGACAAAATAGCAGCCAGCTGCATCCAGGAGAAAATGTCACTCCCACTTGTTGAGTCATGACAAGAAGTGAAACATGAGGACAGGAAAAATGACCCATACTTTAAAATAGGGAAGTGTAATTTAACAGCTGGGTTTGCTCTTTACCCTTTTTGGTAATGCAGTTGCACACAAAGTTCAACAAAAGTCACTTAAAGAGCAAGTGATTTGTGTGTTTCAGCAAAGCGAGAATGTCTCAATACACAGCAAGGCTGCTGTTCAGTTTCACCAGTTTATGCTTACACAGCATTGAGACTAAAGGAAATATAAAGTCTCCATTAGAGCTCAAGTCATTGTTATTTTTGACTCGATCTAAAGCCAGGATGTCCCTTCATTTATACCCTCTTAAATGCATACATTCATCCATCCATTTTTCCAGGTCAGGGTGCAGGGCTGGCTGGAGTCTCTCCCAGCTGTCACAGAGTGAGAGGCAGGGTAACAGGGCACGTCTCCTGTGTATTATTTCTAAACACTGCATGGGAGTTTTGCAGATCATTTCAAATTCATCTGTCAAACTTTTTTTTTTTTTTTTACTTACTTTTTGTTTTACTTTGTTACTTTATTTCTTTAATAACTGGCTGTTTGTCAGAATTAATGAAGGAAGCTTGTGAGCAGTAGCGCCTTCTCCACAAACCTTCTCGTATGTAGCATTTGCTTGTTAAAGATATTAACTCAGTTATAATGTGTAATTGTGCTGAAGCGGAGGGGGCGGCTGGGATGTACCCTCCACTGCTTAGACGTTTGAAGTGCTTCGGAGACGGAGGGAGGGAGGAATGTTTTTTTGGGGGGGGCGGGATCTTGTGACTCACCAGCAACTTCCTCAGTAGTAGGACAAAAGTAGCCGGCAAGCTGCATCCCTTTCTGCCGCAGAGGTTTGTCTACAGTCAGAAGACGCTCAAAAAAGTTTCACAGTTGCGGGCGACACGTCGGAGGAGCGAACTGATCCCAGTCCTGTTCTGAGCGAGTGCCTGCTGACAGAGAGAGGCAGGCGGGTTAGCACTTTGAAGTTGCAAAGGTGCCTCCAGACTTCAGAGATCACTCCTGGTAGGATTCAACTTTATATATATATATATATATATAGAGAGAGAGAGAGAGAGAGATACAGACTTTTTTCCCCCCCTTGTTGCCATTATGATATTCGTGTTCAGATGGGGGTTTACTAAACAATGAAAACACCTTTCAAACAAGAAATTGCTTCGGAAAAGTTTATTTATTACAAAAAACAGTAGACTTAAACACTGATTCCGGGTGAGGTGTTCACCTGAAAATAAATGCCACAAAGAATCAATGAAGTCTTGACTTTGAAAAACTTTAAGTGCAGTGATTACTAGCTGTGCAATTACTGTTATATCTACAGCAAATGGATAATAAAAAATCAGCCTTTGATTATGTCTTATGGCCAAGTTTGACTAAAATGAAAGGTTTAAGCAACCCAATCATATGTGAGGCTTTGTTTTGATTAGTTAGTTGCACAGTATGAACTATTTGTGTATAATTTAACACCTTAAGATCACATTTACTCCGTGCTTTTCATGAAGAGAATCACAAGATAAGCGCAGGCTTGGGCTTGACATTATGACAAGTATTAATCCTTCACACCTTAGTCAAACACTGAGCCTGGGGATAAGCCTGCAAAGTAAAAACCCAGAGACAGTTGAGCGGGTCTGGATCTTCTCTGTTTGTCTTTAGTTTTTTTTTTTTTTCTCCTTTCTTTTCTCCTTTCCATTTCCATATTATTTGTAAAACAGCATACATACATACATACATGCAAATAAGGGAAAAACAAATAACATCCACTCAGTGGAGAGACAGAGTGGGTTCGTTTGTGTGACCCACTGAACTGTGTAGAGGAAGGATTAAGGAGCAACTGTTCTATTGCAGAAGCTCGCGGCTGAGCAATGTGTGAAGGCCTCAAAGAGCAAAGTCCCTCAGGCTTAACTTGTCTTTTCTCCAACAGAATGAAGTGGGGTATGGCAGTGTGTGTGTGTGTCTGCAATGGGTGTGTCTGTGCTGCAGCTTCGAGGTTTGTGTTGGGCGTGTATCGTGACATCACATTGCATAGTAGCAGTGTCATGCTTGTGGCGACTGTTTGGCGTTTCATCTGTTGTGTCGTGCGGGTGTCGTGGGCACTCTGTAAGAGTAATGTGCTCACAAAGGGATAAAGTGTAATCCAAGGATAAAAGATGGAGATACTGTTTTCTTTGTTTCTGCAGTTTAAGCAGATTATTGACACAAAGTACTGTTTTGTCTTCGGTCTAAGTGGAAGGGCTTTCAGGGACACAACAACTGCATTGGCATTTAAATGCACAAATGACCTAGCTAACTTACAGATATAGATGGTGAAGCTTTAAATATAGAAAAGCCTTTTGCTCCCGGTGTTGACAGTACAAGTTAAAAACTCAACTTAGCCTTTCCATTGTGTTAGGAAGGATCTTTACATTTCAGTCCCAGTAACGGATCATTAACATACAGAGATTCAGACCAGTTAATTTCATCACTAGGGATCTCAGAAACACTGAAACCGATTGACATACAGTGTCATCACCATATAAAGTTGATGTGGCACTTACAGTTGCCCATTTACATATCCAGGAGATAAGAACAACACAAGCTTCTGTTTAGAGCTGGCCAAACAGTAAATAAAACTGTGATATTCACTTTCCTGTCATAGTTTGTTCAACTAGTTCAGAGTTGTAAATTTTGTCTGTCTGAACCTCAGCGAGTAGTATCTTGTCACGCCTTCATGCTTCAGTACAATAAAGTCATGATGAGGACATGAGAAATGAGAACACAATGAGCCAAAACTGCTGATAGTCTCTGTAAATGAAGTAACCTGCTGGGTGATAAGTCTCTGTAGGTTATGTGTAACTGCTTGTGAATAGTCCCTTGAGACATTGTTAAAATAAAAAAATATTATCAGATTTTAAAGTGAGGTTTGACTTGAAAATTTTAGAACGTATCTCCTGAAACCCAACAGTTCCTTAAACGCATATGTTACAGTGGGGCAGCCGTGGCTCAGGAGTTAGAGCGGGCCCTCTACCAATTAGAAGATTGGGTGTTCAATCCATGGCTCCTCTAGTCTATGTGTTGAAGTGAACTGAACAATATGTTAAACCCAGAGTTGCCACCGGTGCATTCATTGGAGTGTGAGTGTACGCAAGATGCTTAGACATAAAATAAACCAAATGAGGCTCGTAGTAGAAAGTCCTTGAGTGTTCAGTTAGAGTAGAAAAGTGCTATATGAGTACCAGTCCATGAGATTGCTGAAATCTTGAATAAGATAGATTTGAATGAAAAGACAACTGCACTGCAGAATTTCCTTGAAGGAATTTGCTCTTTGTGGAGTCACACTGTGCTTTCACCATTGACAGGTTATTTTTATTATTTCTAGACAAACTCTTTGCCACAGCAACATTCAGAAGTAATACCGCAGCAGCCAAAAGACAGTCATTTTGACCCATTTGTAGCATCTGGGAAGTTTGCCTTGACAGAGCCCACGGGCTGTATAATGTATTTGCTTTTTTTTTTTTTTTGGTCTTCCTCTCTCCCTCTGTTTCATTGACCATGGTCACATTCTTCAGAGGTCTCAGTGTTTTCCAAAGGTTTCTCCCTGCATGGTGGTTGGACCACAGCCAGCTCTAAACTGTAGTTGGACTGCAGCTAAATGGCTTGAATTGGCCGTGGCTAGTTTTATGTGTTGGCACCATTTGAACTCAGTCCAACGATAATGATGGAGGAACTGCTGGTCAAGTGTTTGCAGGTGGTTTGAGAGCAGAATATAGATTTGTAAAGAGGTAGTCCTCTTCTGACATTCTGTCTGTCCCTCTGTGGTATATCAGAGGGCAATTGCACAGTTTCCACAGTAAGTTACTCAGATTACTGCTTCAGTTTGTTTCAAAGTTAAGGCCTTTTAAAAAAAAATATCGGTGTGTCCCTAATCCTCAGTTGTTTGTTCCCACTCGTTGGTCATTGTTGGGTCATGGTTTTCTTTTTAGTTGAAATTCTGAAAAACTGATTATCCCAGTACAAATATGAGATTGCATAACTTGTTTTCACACTCTTATTCATGTCGTTCCAACCAGAATTTTAAAAACGCAACCTAGTCCAACTTTTAGCTGTTTCTATTGATTAACAAATGTCTGTGTCACATGCGAGACCAAATAAGGCAAAATGTAGTTCTGTCTGCTTTAGTAGAAAGGACTACAGAAAACATAGGAGTTGTGCACACACACACACACATATATATATATATATATATATATATATATATATATATATATATATATATATATATATATATATATATATATATATATATAGAGAGAGAGAGAGAGAGAGAGAGAGAGAGAGATTGAATGTGTCTCCTTTACCATTACTCACTTCCCTCCTCATTAGGATATGGGGGGCGCGTGGCTGGCAGTGTGAGTGTGTCTGCATTCCCTGAGAGGGGGGAAATGACCTCAGGTTTCCTGTGTGGGGAAGGCCAGGTGCTGTGCTGTTATTGTGAGGGTCGCAAGACTTCCTCCATGGACGCTTTGTTGGTAAATGTCTGAAACATGATCCCTTGAGCCAGGGCCCCTGTGGGAGGCACCATACCAGCTCACAATTCATTCATCTTGCCTCACACGTGTGACCGCTCTTCTTTCTCACTGCCACAGTGTTCAGTCTGTATGAGGTTTTATGTAAAGAGAACTCAAACTTTATATAGGCAGCAAAGGTGTGTTAAAGGTAACTGACTCTGTGCTAATGGGGTAATTATGTTCCTTTGGGAATGCAATTACGGGTCTATACGGGTCTATACCTAGCACTTACAATACCGTCTTTGGAGGAAATACCAAATTGTGAGGACAGAATTGCAGATACCTTATAACTACACACCTACTAGTTTAATACAAGCTAATTATATGCCACAAAAGAGTGGGGCTTTGTTTTGCCTCACTCCACCTTTCACCGTATCCATCCCAGTTTTCCACGTGTCCTATAAATTTATTGCACATTGAATTTATGGAAACTGTTTCTACCTTATCAGTGTTTCCATGTCTCACATGAAACAGATGTTGTTTGGGTGCAGAAATCCTGTCGATTCAATGCTGCGTCATCACATTCAGTCCTGCGCTGAAGAAATGCGTGAGTCAGTCATGACTCTTTCCCTGCACCCTTACCTAAAGGGAAGAAGGTAGGATCATGTGTCAACCGATGAACAGAATTTGATGAAAGGATTGTTATGTAAAACTTGTAGCCGTTACAGATTCCTCCATCATCCATCTAACTTGGCTCAGTTTGTTCCTGTCCTTATTTTCTTGGAACTCCCTCACGTCTGCTGTGGGTTCAGTGAAACTTTGCCAAAAGGTGTGCAGGAATTGCATAATGTGCCGGTTGCTTAATAAATTGGCACCCATAAACTATGCTGTCCTGGGAAAATTGTAGATTTCTACAAAGAGGAAGAATAGTTGCAAGTCCCATCAAGAAAAGGGAGAAGGGAGGACTGAGAGGAAAGCACAAATTTAAAGTCTGTGGACAAATTGCAGGGCTTTTATATAACTGGTAATAAGATGTGTGTTATAAATTCATATAACTAATGGTTATGTTGGGCTGTGGCTAAATCATAGGATAACCTATGGTTAATGGACGTACTCGAGGAGAGGAATGTCGAGTAAGGAGAATTTCTCCAAGATCCAAGGTAATAAGATGTTATTCCATCCTCATATGTCTACTAGGAGAAAGAATAAGGAACCAATGCTTACACTTCATATTGTAATACCACACTCTTTATATGTGGAATAACAGAGAGAGATACTTCTGGATAATATCATGAGGGAATTATTGATCCACTTACTTCCAGTGATCATGAAATTGGTGTATCAGTTACTTTTAGATGTCATGTGGATTGAAACCCTGATCCTACTCACTAAGATATCTTTTAATTGGACTACTATATCTACATTAATCTAGTGGCAATCACCAGCCTACCTAGAACAGGGTTTTTGTTTTTTGTGAGCAGCAATGCCATCATCCTTCCCATTGGATGGTCTTGTACATTGGCTTAATTAGGTAATAATTTGAAAGCATGTGGCAAGCAGTCCTCAACCACGCAGTGATGCACAGCAGGCATCAAACAAGGCAACAGTGCCTGCGGCTTAAAATGCCACCTTTCAAAACACTGTAACCCCCAGAGAGAGTGGGCTGTTAACAAAGAATTTCTCCTGAGCAACACACTAGCAGGCCTCTGTTCTCATAACAGATGTCTTGGAGAGGTAATTAGAGCTTGGCTCTGTATACCTGCACTATTTATTCCACCACGGCACTACTGTATCTCACCTTTACCCCATGCTGCAGTGCTAGTTGTGTCTTTATTTGGCTGTAACTTCAGTTTGCCACAATCCCAACTACACTGGTGTTGATTGCTTCCCAAATGCTTTATAGGGTTGGCTCTCACATCTGCAAAGAATGAACCCAGACTGTGACATCACAACAGAGGAAGTGCCGTCAATAGAGTTTGGGTGTGAGGCAAGCTGTTTAGCATGTGCACATTTTTTATTTGAATGTTCACGAATGTTTGCTGTGTTGCACAACTGTCTCCCAGGAATGAACTCCGGGGAAGTTACACAATGGCCTGTGTGAAAAGCTGCTACATGTTCAGAAGTGTATTATCTTGTCTGTGATAAATGCAGCTCTGTTTATTTGGAGTGAAGCTGTAAGAGAGAGCGTTTCCCTTGCTTAGCATAAACACTGTGAAAACGTCTGCTCCGCATGATGAAACTAGCAAGTGATCAAGAATGCGACTCTTTAGCCAGAGTATCTTGCTCCATCTTTCTCCATCATACGTCTTTTATGCCTTTTGCACACTTGTATTTACAGGCATACACACATGCATACTTTTCTACCATTTCACTTTCATCTCTATGGGTGTGTGGCAGAGACAATAGTCTCTGCAGAGGAAACAGGCTGAGACAAGCCAGGCTTGCTGCATATACAGAAGTGCGGATTTATGTCAGTCACTAAATTGTGCTGTATATGACAGTTGTGCCCGAGGAGAGTGCACTCACCACTGGTTGGGTAGCATTTGGCACTAATTTTAAACCTGTCAACGATGCATTGAATAGGTGTACAAAGAGGGCAGGATGTTTTTTGGCCTCCCTTGCTTCTCTGTCTTCTCTCACCTTCATTGGATACTGACTGGCCCTCATTCAGTGCCTTGGAGGAGCCATAAATGGCAGAAAGTGGCCTTCGTCTGGCTATAAAAGGACGTTAGCTTCTCTATGAGAAGATGACGGTGATGTACGAGAGGAGCGAGTAACAGAACTGGGAAGGGATTTTGTGGCTTCTTTAGCTGAAGTGAAAAGCGAGAGTGAAAGGATGAGATGGATAGGAGAGGTAAGCACATGCATTTATCAAAGGGCTGTTACAGAAAGGTGTAATCAAAGACAAATGCAAGTTCCTACTGTTTATATTATAGTCTCTGCACCACCTCTCCATCTTGGAGAAATTTCTATTAATTTGCAATAATTTCCACAGCTATTTACTCTTATTTCAAAAATGCAAACAAGCAAAAGAACATGTTGGGTGTCCAGCGATGCATCTGGCAGCATCTCTCAACTATGCACTAAAAGTGCTGAAAAGTAATGCAGTGTTATCATTACAGTGAAATACTACCTTGTTTGAAAGTGCATTTGCATTGAGCTCGGGATGTTTGTAGTGAAGAAGATCATTTACTTTTAGCACAATTTGTAATCATTCAAAGTTGCGCAGCACCAGAAAATTAGGTGTTGTTTTACTTTGACTGGTATTTAGCATAATCACCTGGGACTGGATACCATCAGGTCTGTAGCAATACCACACACATACAATACCATATGTTTTTACTAAGAAATTTTGCTAAGAAATTTACACTAAGAAATATCTGTTGTATGGGTATTTTAGAAGCTTAAATGAGCACACATTTGGGAAAACAATGAGTAATTTTACATACATTTTCAGATATTTACTTTTATCCTGTATTTATTAATGTCTGTTGAAGAAATATTGTGCTGTGGTGCAATTATTCTTGCATACATATATATATATATATATATATAAATCCAAGAAAAAAATCCAAGATATAGTCATATGATGACTGGTTGTCCTGCCAGAGCTGGAAAAGCTTTAAAGGGCACACAAAATAGAGCATGTGGTACATCAATACACATCTGGCAAAATGAATTTGAAGAATAGTACCTTGGAGTGCTTTTGCAGCAATTTAATTTAATTTGATGGGGAAAAATTATAGATGTCTGGATCTCATTGTTGAAGCCTTGCAGAAATATGTTTTTGTGTCTGTGGAAATGTCTTTTTTTCCGTGCCACTCAAAGCATTTTATCTTCTGGAACATCACAAAAAAAACCAAAAAACCTCCCCTTATAAGCGCTCAGTAAGTAGATTTCACTTCTCACAGATAACCATGCAGTGTGTTTGCTGTCTTATCTGAGCATTCTAAGAGACATTGTGTTGTTCTCTTCCCATATGCCTAGAAATAAAGCTGCCTCTGTGATGTTGTAGTAATTATGTGACAGATACAGGTCCGTGTTACAACTAGCAGCTTGATATACTGTATACGGCCTGGGCAGTGGGCCAAACCACCTACGGAGATGGTGTTTGACCACATTAGCAGCAGCACAGTGCAAATATAACATTTCTCTGACACAACATTACAACCTGGTTTTAAAGAAATTGGATGCTGACTTGCAGTGATATGCAAATCACTTAAACCCTATGGTTAATGGAAAATAGTATGAAGACATATCAGATTTTGAAGCTGAGATATTCTACTATGTGGTTAAAACATGTGTGCTGGATATATGATAATAGGTCCCAGCAACACATGCAGATTGTACATAAATGGATATAAGCTTTTCTGATCCTCTGCTCACATATATTACACACAAAAAAATCATTTTTAATGGATTAATTTCTTTCTTATTTTGACTATAAGAAGAGGTGATACTTGTGATCTAAGAAAAGATCATTTAAATGTTTTTCAAATTAATTTATAGGAGCACAGAAACAGAAACTGTTGTTCACGTCAATTCATGTCTGTCCAGTTTCATTTATATGGCACCATTCCACCACAACAGTTAAGTCAAGGCGCTTTATATAGTAACATAAAGACCCTAGAAAGTAACCTAAAGACCTACAAGGTATGGTTAAGACCCTGTCAGGTCTCACCTTCTTCCACCCTGCTGAACACTGCTCACAAGTCTTCTATATTCATACAGTCTGACAAACATCACGAAGCTGTTTTCTTTACTTGTCCTAAGGTCCACCATACGTTTGCAATTCTGTCAGTGCTTTAATGGGCCTAAACATTCAGCTTCAAACAGAACCACATCCAGTGTTGGCAATGGAAATTAGATCAATGGGTAAAATTCAGGCCAGACGGTGAGCAAAGCAAAGCAGAGGGCCAATGACACAAGCGCCATGACTTCACTGTGGAAGTATTCCACCCCCCTTAAAAACCCCCGTCCCTCATCGCACGCTTTCTCAACGCTGGTGAGTGGAAACTGTTTAAGGTTTAATGATTGCTGAAGAACAAATGGAGGAAAAGTGTCCTGTAGTATCAGAAGGCATGCCACGATCAAGCTCACTGGACACACGTCTTTAGGCTTTGGATTATTACAATACCTCTGCACAGCACTTTGTTCCATGTAGCTTTTAAACTTTATCTACATGTACCGCTAGATCCTGCATGTCCAATTGTGAAGGTAGACCCATACACCCTCATCATTTACACTTAGCGAAACTTAAATTTACATTTTATTTGATTGATGAAGAGGCTGTGAAACCATGATGCAATCCTTGTGGCTTCAGCTAACTTCTCACTTTGTGTCTGTTTTGTGTTCTGCACAGTTCCCAAATCCTTCTAAGCCAAGAATTCACCTATATAGGAAAGAGAAGCAGGAAAAAAGCCGAATAAGGTCGCACAAGAGTCGGGTGAGAGCTCTGGTTAATAGATTGAAAGAGATAGACAGGCCTGCTTCGGAAGCAACATAATTCACCAATGCTATCAGTGTTTACCAAAGCACCTGTTTTCACATCGTCTCTCCATTTAACAACTGCAGCTGGGTCTTTGCATTTTATCACTGATAATGAATTAGGTGGGGAAGATGAATGGTGTTTTGCATGGCTGCATGATAAAGAGATCCCAGTGTGTGACACGCTAAGATAAGGACCTGACGGATTGCAGCTTCTTCTTCTGGCAAAGTCAAGAAACAAGCGAGGATTTCTGAACTTGTAGCTCATCTCGGGACTTAAAACAATCTCAGATAAATCCATTGGGCTGTATTGTGTATCACAGGAGCTGCTGTTTATATATATATATATATATATATATATATATATATATATATATCCCCAGGTAACTACACAATTAAGTTAATGTACATATGCTTTTTGGCCTTGTGAGTGCCTGCAAAAGCTCAAATTATAACACAAATAAATGGTAAGAACTGGTAATGTGCAAAGACTCATCGTCTGAAGTTATGCTTAATGGCAGTAGAGAAAGAGGGGAAAGGGTAGGTGTGTGAGCAACTGAGGGGCGTGGGGAGACGAGCGGTGGAGGCAGTCCTGGATGCATGTCAGCATGATTTATGGACACCTTTTGAAGTGAGCTCATTGCAGTCACAGAGCCTACCTGCTGCATTTCAGAGCTAAGACATTCTCCTGGCAGCAAGGCAAGGGGGATACATGACCTCTAGGTCACTAACCTCCACTAGTGTACAATCATATATGCACTTCCTGGTTTTGTAGCCAATCATCAGTGTGTTTTTTTGTTTGTTTGTTTGTTTCTACCAAGCAAAATCGTGCTGTCAGGACATCAGTCACACGACTTGGCCCTAGGAAACCTATTTAAAGGTTAAAGCAAACAGGGAGACTGACAAAGAGGAAAAGGAGGCGGCTGATCTCTGGATCATAAAAAGTGGGTCACAAGAGATATGTTCCTACACAGCTCTGCTTTTTTTTGCATCAGTATGCAGAAATATGAAGGGAAATTTATGCTATCTCAAGTCAAGTCTGAATGGAAACTGATTTTTATCGTCCTTTGCACTTTAAATCTCACTTTACAGTAGTCTCACCACCAATTACATCATTGTTTGACTAAGTAAGGCTTCCATCTTCTGATCTGCTGGTGAGGGTCCGGGTCTAAGAGGGGCCTCTTTGTCAGCCTAGTGTGAATTCATCATTTACTCAACATGTTTAGATTGTTATAACCAAGATCTTCCCACTGTGTTTGAAAGTCATTCCTTAAGGCATTAGGTTGTTTGACCCTATCAGCTTCATTATGTGAGCAGAAAGCTGGGGATCATACATATGAGAGATAATTACACTCAACAGGAAGTCCCCACAAAGGAAGTTAAACAAACTGTGGGTGTGTGTATGCAGCTGCTCACTCCACTCTTCATGCCACTTATTGCCCCCTGTTTTGGTTGCAGTGTTTATTTTTTGTTTGATCTTTCTACGCTCTACCCTCAGCTTTGTGTGTTTTGTGTGTGCATGCATTAGGTGTGTGTGTAAAAACGCCTTGTCCTTCCGCGGGACTGTTTCACTGTGTTTAGACATAATACGCCTGCTTTCCATTGTGACTGTGTGTTTGCAAAATGTATGTGAACATCTTTCTGAGAAGTCCCAGAGATTTCTTTGTTTGGTGTAACAGGAAGAGGCAGTGTGTGTGTGGGTGTGTGTGTGTGTGTGTGTGTGTGTGCATACTGTTGTAGACTTCTCATTGTTATCAACCCCATGCGAGTCAAAGGGGTCATTGGCCAGTAGGAGATGAACCTGAATATGATTCTCAGACCAAATACCAGAGTAAAGGAAGTAGACAATATGTTTTTTTTTTTTTTTTGGGGGGGGGGGGGGGGGGGGGGGGTGTTGTTTGTTTGTATTATGACTGGAAAATAATACACTTGCATTACAGGCTTCACCCTTGAAATAGTGAGGAAGTCCAGAGTCTCTGTTTCCGGATGGCATAACACTTGAATTTTCACATTGCCACACCATTCCTATTAAAACCCTGGGTTCAGCCCTCAGGCAGCAGTGTGCAGGATGAGCTAAACGTCACTGCCAAGAGGTTTATGGTACTAGGGAATGAGGGCACTGTTTACTAGTTGCCATGGAAATGTGTCTGAAAAGGGAAAGAATGGCTACATGTACTGGAAATCATTTTTAAGCCAGTTCACATCTGGCATGTTTACTCTCACTTTTCTTACCCACTGTAATGCTCTTTCGAAAATATGAACCCATCTTTTCAGGGTAACAGTGTCAAAAGGGGAGAGAGGTGAATCATTTGGTCTGCTGTGGTTATGACGCATAATTTGTGCAGCTGTTGTCAAGAATGCAATGAAACCCATGCAATCCCTGTGTGTTCAGTCAGTGAAAACATCCACCTGCTTATTACAGATTGCTGAATATTCATGTCTGGGGATGTTTGGATGAACGTTTGAACAAAGAAAGATTAAACAGCCTCCTTGCCTTGGTATTAACCTCAGGGTCAGGTGTCATCACTGCAGACACGAGCCGCAAGTCTGAATGAGTTAAAAGTAATTGCTTGCACTTGTGAGTCTATACTGAACAGTTGTGTGTGGCATGCACAGATCGCTCAGTGTGCGGCCTGTGAAACTCTAGCCTAGTTCCTTGATATCCTGGCTAGTTGTACTGACTCAGCAACAGCAGACCACCTGGGAATGGCCAAGAGTCTATAAGAGCCATTTTGTGTCTCTTGGTTCACAGTAACCCTTAGGGCTGGCTTCCCAGCCATGAATTAAGCCTAGTCTTAGACTACAAACTTTATCATTGGAGATTTTCATAGAATTTTTTTGTTTGTTTTTGAGTCTGGGACTAGGCTTAATCCACGTCTGGGAAACTGGCCTTTAACCTTTAGTCTCTCTGTGTGACTAATAGCCACAAAATCAGTGTATAAGCAGCAGTAGTCTGAACATGTTTAAGTCAAAATTATTATCATGCCTACTGGGCTTTCTCACCTTTTTGGTTATGCTTATCAAGTATACTTTAAATATAGACAGAATAGAAGTGCATAATTAAATAATTTTGCATTTGAAACAGTATTGGATAACATTATAAGTAGGATGAAGTGGTGGAGTAGCCAATAGCCTCACAATCACAGCAAGGCTTGATTTTAGGGTTGAGGTTAGAATCATAACGTTTAGGGTTGAGCAGTGTCCTCTCAGAGACAGACGTACAAATGTGTGTGTACATGTTAATTCATTTTATGTTTTGTTTCAGAGGTATAACTCTACCTTGAAATGGCAGTTAAAATTCCTTATTTCATTGTACTGAAAACTGTGCTACAGTGCATCAACTATGCATGGTCCTTTCAGACAGACTCTAAAGGAACTGTAAAAAAGTATAATAAGAATGATTACTCCTGGTGTACAGCTGCTCAGATCAAGGCCAAAGGCTGTATGGGGGCTCATGGGGCTTGCAGACCCATAACTGAATCACCCAGCTTGCATGTGGAAGTGCCCTGACCTCACTAAGCATATTTCTGTGCTTAGCTCTGAATGGAGACTGGCCATGCTGAATAGATGTGTAAAGTGGGGCGTTTGAAAATGGGAATACATTTATTCAAACTTTATGCACAATCCTCAGCAATGACGAAGCAGGTGACTGAAATGGTTTTCCACTGAACTGTGAAGGATTCAAATTTCAAAGGGATTACCTATCCTTTGGATCACAGGGTTGGGGATGGCAGGGAGGATGTGAAGATAGCTGGACAGTGACTTGCCATGTTTGAGCACAAATCTGCCATGGGAAACTTTGGAGAAACAGAGTTCCTGGGATTAATGGCTGTGTTTCTTCAAAGAAAAACACAGCCATGCTAAATCCTCTCATAAAGCTATACAGAAGGCTTAGAACAACTCCATTCACTATATTTATTCTAAAACTAGCATCCACCTCAAAGCAGGAGGAAGACTTCCAGAAAAGTGGACTCTTTTCAGCACCTTTATTGGCTTCCCCCTTTTTTTTTTTTTTTTTTTTGGTGGCTTTGTTTTCTGCAGGAATCACATTTTTTATTGTTTGTTGTGAATTGACTGTTTATCACACATTCTTTTCAACCCTGCTGTTTCTGAATTTCTTAATTTCCTCTCCTCTCACCACAGTCTTCCACCTTAAATATATTCAAAGATTAACTAGCAGACTGTCAGCTTTTCTTTTTTTTTTCCTGCTAGCTTTTACGATTTTCTTTCTCTGTCCTCACTCCCGTTCTAGTTTTCCTCCTGTCATCTAAACATTTACCGGCAAATACCAGCACAGAGAAAGAAAGAAAAAAAAGCAACTTTTCTTGCATTCTCAAAGCAGTGACTCTCCAAAACCTCCACTGGCACACAGGAGTTAACTGCATAGTTCCCCCAATGCAAACCAGATGTGAGGCACTAATGTATGGCAGCATTTTTTTTTCTTCAAAGGGAGACAAATGTGAGCCAAAAATGTAGCCTTTTGACCATCTGCACACAGTGATATAAAAATAAATTCAGATTCAGTTCACTTCCAAACTTTCCCTCATGGCGGTTGGGACAGTACTATATGATTTAAAGTAATTGTAATGTTATTGTTTGGTGTTGGTGGGATATTGTGGAACACTCGGATTGAGATGGGCTTCTGGAAAGGAAGAGATGATGTGTGACAATCGCATTTTCAGCTGGGCTCTTCTTCACAGAGCTTTGCGATCCATGTGCGCGCGGAGGCCCTCTAGCTAACACGTACCCTCAAGTCTCAGTTTGCCAAATGACTGTCAGGCTATGAAAAATGTATGTTTTAAGTGTAGCTAAATTAACGTCAGTGCAGGATGTGCTGGGCTTTTGTTTATCTTTTGTACACACATAAATCATTGTGTCAGATCCTTTTAATGAACGACTCCAGAAGGTTTGAGGTACGGTTCTTTCAAGCCAGCCAATATTCACTTGTAGCTTTTCCCTAATGCTGCTTTGTGCACCACACAACAGACTGAAGGCTAATATTAAAAGACATCAAGTCATATCCCCACACTTGCATGGTCATTAAAAGTTGCCAAGAATGGACAAATTACAAAGGCCATGGTGACATTTTCTGCTACAGGTAGTCATTTTCTTCCTTTATGTTTATGATGTTGGCTTTAATTTGAGCCTTCTGTCGCCTCCCACTCCACACCAGGCGGTGTTTAAATGCTCAGAGACAATAACAGGTTAGCCTTCCAGTGTCTGGTCCTGTAGCCTATACTCTGTCGTCAAGTCTGACCCAGGCCGCCGCAGAAGAGCAGTCTCAGATGACCCTTCACCAAACCTTGTCTACTCCCCTCTGCCCTACTCCCCTCTTTCTCATTACTGTTGCTCAAAGGAACTCAGCAGATGAAAGCTTTCTCTCTATATCTTTCTATCTGTATGCTCATCTAAGACTGAGAATGTGGGTGGCCTAAGATATCCTCCAATGAAAGATGGAGAGTGCAAAAATGACAACACATCTAGCAGAGCCAATAGCATCTTAACAGTGGCTGGGTGCCGACCCCATCAAATAAACTCTGATGCCTGCAGAGTTTATTGCAGAGATTGCAGTTTGAATTTCTTTCTAAGAGTCTGTATAATTTCTACACTAAACAGTGGGATATCTAACTAAACTGGCAGTGCATTGTGGTAGATTTTCTGTTACTTTTAAGTAAGCCAAGTTGTTGCTTAACAGTGGAATTAAAGTGTTTTTTTGTATTTCCAGAACTAGCCCTTGTACGCGTTTAAATAAGCACATCTGTCTTTGAATAGAGCTGCAACATTATCTCTCATTCATGAGCAATTTCCCTTTCTTCCTGTGATAAGAGCCGTTGCCTCAGTGTGTCCTTTTGATTGCTGGACTTTATTTATCTGATCTAGTGAAAGCCAACAGGAACAGCGTACCAAACAACTGACTAATTTAACAAATATATATCAGTGTCCAACTCTGTGTTTGTTTTATTGTGACCTAAATATTTCTGACCACTTTCAATGATCCTCATAAAAACAGTCATGCTGATGGGATTTAGTTTGCTGAGTGACTTGTCTTAGAGATTATGTGGATTTGGAAAATTTTCCCAGAAGGTCTAACCTTAGTTGCCAGTCCCTTGAAAGGAAACCATGTATGTAGTCCATGTGACACTGTGCCATAAACCTAAGTTCTAACCCATTAAAAAAAATCTTAATTGTGCAATTCATGCCTTTGCCTGCATCAGTCGGCATAATAAAATTCCTCCATGGTCATGAGTCGCTGGAATGAATAAACTCAAACAGCATCTCCACCAGGCTCTTTTCAAGTGGCCACTGGATAGACACACAGACGTGTGTTTTTGATATGAGTTTTATTTTTGATATGCTCAACCGGACTCTAAAATGATATACTTAAGTGTACTGTACTTTTTCCCCATCTCAAAGCCAGCCAAGGAGCTTTACTGTGTCTGGAAGGTGTCCAGGCAGCAGACAGGACACAGCGTGATGGTATCTGTTTATCCAGATCAGGGTTATTATAGTTAACGAAAACGAACGAAATAACGAAAACTGAAATTGAAAAAACATTGTCGTTAACTGAAATAAATAAAAACTATAATTAAAAGGAAAAAACGATAACTAATTAAAACTGAATTGTGAGTTTACAAAACTAACTAAAACTAACTGAAATTATCGATATAAACTGACTTTCATTTACTTGTTTTTTGGGGGGTTTTTTTTAAGCCTTGTGGATTGATATGAAATCATTGTTTCCGCTCTCCGAGTTTAAGCTGGGAGCGCCACAGGACAACTGTGTGAGTGCGCATGTGCGTGCGCTCACCGCGCTGGTCCGCAAAGTAATTGCTGCGGTCTGCAGAGAAAGCGGCAGAGTCCCGTATGGAGGTTCTTTGAGTACAAACACCTGCACACGACCACAAGGTAATTAACACACACAATCCAGCTACACAAGCATAAATGCGGACATGAGGTCGGACACTTCCGTAGGTTATATACAAAGACCCTGCAGGTTTAATTAGCAGCATCTAACCAAGCTAGCTCCAAAACAGAAGCAGCTTCAGGTGGTGAGAACATCAGGATGCAGCTGGATTTGACCTTTGACTCCTTCAAAGAGTTTGTTTTTGTTTAACACCACATGTAGGCGTTATTAATCTGCTGCACTGATGCTGAAGTTTATTGTGAAGTTTATTGTAGAATTTATTGAGTTTGGGAGTTCATGTTTTTCTTTGTTTCTCCTTGCTGATGTTCATGTGTGTCCTTAATATTACACACATTTAGCATGTCTTGTGAACAGTTGGTTGACTATATTTCTTTAAACTGTATCTTTTGTCAAGTTTTCATTACACAATAGTCACTTTTGCGCCTTGAATCTTGCACCTGATCAGGTATGAAAATACTAAAACTAATACTGAAACTAACTGAAACTAAGCATGGAACCAAAAATAAAAACTAATAAAAACGAGCAAAACCACTCTGAAAACTAATTAAAACTAACTGAATTAGAGAAAAAAAAAGTAAAACTAACTAAAACTAAACTATAATGTAAAATCCAAAACTATTATAACCCTGATCCAGATGCAGCTGTTTCACTTTTCATCTAATTTAATTTAAGACTTGTCATAAGTTTAAGTTCCTTCTCCAGGGTGCATTTTGCTCTTAATGTCACAATCTTTGCTTACCATCTTTTTTCCTTTTTGCGCTTTATTTCTATTCCACTTCATCACAATCGCTGGAACCTTTACAGAAGGAAACTGCTGTGTACTTGAAGGTGATCTGCACAAAACACACTCCATCCTCTAGTTTGTGAGACTTTCTGCTGCCAAAAGATCGAGACAGTTAAAGTGATTGAGTGAATCAGGCCTTACTATCCACAATAAAATCCACACTTTTCAAGTATCCACTTGGATTTAAAAGCACATTTGTCACAACCGACCTATAAACACAGACCTACAATAATAAATACAGCAGTTGCTCTTATACTTAAATGGCTTCTGCTCAACTATTTTATTGCATGCACACCTCATATTACAGCACAGCCACAACTTTTGTTTAATTTCCAACTTGGCATTAAATAAAACCATTTTAAAATCCGCTGCCAAAGTGCCACAGATGGGCTGCAATGCAATTTCCTCCATTTGTCATGCTGTCTTATCTGGGTACACCCACTTGCACCATTTCTGCACTTCTGCACCATTCCTGACTTTTTTATGTTTGAGATATGACATTTCACCATTGACTGTTTAATAATATTCTCATAATATTTTTTTCTCATTGTTGTTGTTGCTGAAAATTGCTTTGTTTCCCTATTAACATGCAGTTAGCAATGGCTAAAAACAGGCACACTATTGCTCACAACTGTCCCTTTATGGACAGACTAAATTTAACAGTAGTACTATATACTGCAGCTCATGCAGTAACTTGTGCAATACACAGCCATCTGCTTTCTGTGGTCAAGATGTTCTCCTTCCTCAGTTGGTGTAGCATGATGTTGAGTGCTTAGTCTAGCCCTTGGTAAAGAAGGAAAACATACAGACATGTTCTACAGATAAGCTGCAGGGCGGGGGCCAGATCTGGCACATTTGTTCCCAGTAGGCTGTGTGGCTGTTCATTTAGAATTAACCAGAGCGTAAGCAAAGTTTGGGCTGGGGATTAATAGGCCTGCCTGTGGGACCGGACTGGACAGGGTGTTTGCTAGCTCTTCAGTGACCAACCATGTCTATGTTGCCCAGCAACAGCGTGCAGTCTGCATGCTTGGATTGGTCTGTTGCTCTGTGGTGTCTAACAATTGACCCTGAACTTGACCTCCTGCCAATCATGGAGGGCTGTAATGACTACTAGAATGCAGCCTTGGCATTCCTCTACTATCTTATAGACTGATATATGAAAACAAGTCTGAAGGTCTGTTTGCAGCACGTTTCAACACAACATATAAGTCTAAAGAGTTGCATGGGCGTGCAGGAGAGTATGAATTTGCAGTTAATTTTACATAAAAACATTTGATTTGACTTTTTTGGTGATAAATGCCATTCTTAAAACAGATGAGTCAGCACTCAAACACAATTCTGTGTGAAACACAATTTTGAAACTATGACTGACATTCCTGCAGAGTCAAGCTCACTGACCCCACTGCTGCAATAAATACTGCTTTGAATATTATAGATTGTCTATGTAAAACAGAGATTCTCTCTTGGTGAAGAAGCACTATAATTAAACTTCAGGCAATATTTCTGGGATTGTGTAGCTGTAGTGATGATTTCCCTGAAAAGCCCACACTTTTCCCAGGGGAAAGAATTCAGTCACACTTGTGGTATTTTTGAACATTATTAACCCAGAGTGGGTCTCTTAGTCACTCAGTACTGGACATGAAGGTGATAGACCTCTGCCAGAAAGCTAGTATATAGACAGTAGTAGATATGCAGCCCTCCCCCGGCTTCCAGACTAGAGTTCACTGTAGCTTCTCTTCTCTTCTCTTCTCTTCTCTTCTCTTCTCTTCTCTTCTCTTCTCTTCTCTCTCTTCTCTTCTCTTCTCTTCTCTTCTCTTCTCTTCTCTGCTCTTCGTTCTCTTCTCTTCTCTCTCTTCTCTTCTCTTCTCTTCTCTTCTCTCCTCTCTTCTCTCCTCTTCTCTCCTCTCCTCTCCTCTCCTCTCCTCTCCTCTCCTCTCGGCCAGCAATTTCTGCATGCAGTCATGTCTTAAGCCATCACTGCATGGTCAGTACACTGACGTCATGCCCTTCTCTGTGAATGTCTGCTATTAGAACTTCATTTCAGGCTTTGCATTGGTATTTGAAGTAAATCACTGAAACTGTAACATTAAAAGACCCGTGAGTCAAAGAAACAAAGTAACATACAATATATGTGTAGTAGGTTCTGGAAAACTTTGCAATTACTTCTAATGTCCATCTCCAGAGAGTTCTTTTGATACTTAACCCTAACCTAATTGTTGGCAAACTAAATCTTAGACAAATCTGAGGCTTAGCAATCCCTCCCCAGCCCAGGCAAGGGATGTACCTGAGATGTTTTGGTACCCTCTAAGGTATCAGAGGACATATTTTTGCATACCTAAAAAAAAACTTTCTTTAACTACTTCTGTATACCTTTTGTTAAATAAATTGGAAGACTAAATATATGTATGAATTTGACAAAGGCAGTAAAAAGGTGTATGACTGGCTGTGGAAATTAAATCTGACAACGCACGTCACAGCACTGACTTCCTGGCTCTATGAGTCATGCCTCATCCCGTTCTTTTACCTGGCAAGCAAAGGCAGCACATTGTGTACCTACCTGTCACTGCACATGATATTAAGGTCGCAGTGCTGCTTTTGAGCTCCATATTTTGTTGATCTAATCTTGACGTTGTGGTTACATGGGCCGATGGCAGCATCGCGGGAATTTTTCTGATGGATGGCACATCAAATATGCATAAAGTAGTGTTGAAACACATACTTTATTCAGCACCTTGATGGCACGACACAACCACAGCTGCTTATTTTGAATTTTGCCACAACCCTCAGAATGTAAGACATTCAGTCATTAAATAGAGTGACATGGCAGTGTGGTGATGTATGCGTGTTTATATACACATGGCCACAAGGCTGTCAAGCATTTACACTTTATATCTCAAGGTCATTGAAAAAGGTAAAAGTGTATCTTTAGTTTCAGGAAGCATTACTATGCTACCAAAACGCCCATTGCTGAGTTATAGCATAAGAGGACTTTTCTTGGTGGTGGATCCTGTGTGATTTGGCTTTGTTCTTTTCTTTTCTGTGTCCCCCTGTGTTTTTCTGTAAGTGTGTGTGTTTGCATGCGTCCCATGTGATTTGTGTGTATTGTGCTTGTGCGCATGGACCCATGGGTGTTTTTGCAGGAGTGTGTGGGTGTAAGACAGGCAGCATAGGACCAGTTTGAAGTTTGATTGATTATCTTATCAGCGATGATTGTTATTACTGGGTGGTGGGAATGAATAGCCAGCACTACAGCCTGCCAGAGAGCTGGATCACTTATCATTGGGCTTTTCTCCAGCCATGCTGTAATGTTTTGGCAACCTGATACTGTTACCACAATGCTCACACAATGTTATTCTGTCAGTTTGTTGTTCGCTCAGTCATGATCAAGGGGGCTTTCATACAACGGAAACCATGTTCTTAGACAGTATACCTCCTATTATCTGTAGAGGCACACATTGTAGCTGCATCTTATCCTGAAAGGAAGCCACTTGCTGAGCAGTCTTGTTCAGACACCCACACAAACACACTTTAAAATGCTTCAACAGATTTCTGTGTCTGTTGTGGTCCATGCTTTAATCGCAAATAGATTCTTGCCTCATAAATATTTACAGACATGAATGATGTTTCGCGCGTTGTGCAAGGATTGTACTACTTCATTCTGTCATAATCACAGCAGAGGTTGCTCAGTTTGATGTTTCAGTCTTTAGTTTGCAGATTTTAAATAGTTCATAGAAACAGGAAGGTGTTGTACTGAAAGACAGCAAGTGAAAGCTCACTCTTCCTCTGCACCTACCACACTTTCACCACACAGTAATGTTAATGTTAGTTAAGTTAATAGGCATTTTGAACTGCCTCTCACTCGCTCTCTCACTGCTTTCCTGCATCTCTTTCCACTTGCTCCCACTTGCGCTGTGTGTTTTGTTTGAGCTCAGTGCAATTGCTGGTACAAGCTGAAGTATTTACAACATAAATATTGGCAGTGAAAGTCTACACTGATGTTCAGCTGCTGTGATGGAAAAGGTGACTGAATCATGCTTCAGCACACTCCCATCTTTTTTCCTCTGCTGCTCATTGTTCTCTTCTATTTTTGCATTTCTTAGCATTTTTTTTAAAACTCATTGCTGACCTACATGCATCCCTTCTGTTTTACAGAGAATTACAATGGCTGACCGATTTGACTGTGACCATTGCAAAGAATCCCTGTATGGCCGCAAGTACATCCAGTCTGATGACAGTCCCTACTGCATCCCTTGCTATGACAGCTTGTTCTCGAACACATGTGACGAGTGCAAAGAACTGATTGGCCATGACGCAAGGGTAAGGCATCCCTTTTAACATGACTAGACATGTAATCAGCTATGTGCTGCACAGCAAGAGTAACAAGTTGAATACATATAGAATTGAAACTGAAACGGGTTCTTTCATTTCATTTTCATAAAAAGATAAAATGGTGATTTTATATAAAGAATTTCCTTTTGGAATTAATTCCACATATGATGCATCTCTTTCCACAGTGTGAACTTTGCATTAACTGTTTAAACAAAGATAAACCACACCAAAGAACTAATCCAGTTAGCTTTAAGTCATTTTTCCAATGTTTTGACATGGCTTTGAATGGCTAAAACAGAAGTTATGTCATGTTAATGATGCATAATTCATAGGAAATGAGGCGTATTCTATATATTTTGTGTGGCAAGGCACTGTAAAGGCTAATTTAGTGTGCAATTATGCAGGCAATTCCCACAAAGTCCACATAAGCCAATGAACTAATTTTGCCTAAGATAGTAAAAAAATGCAACATGAGGGAACGTCTGTCTCTTTCCCACAATCAAGTTCAAATTTAATCCTCTCTTAATGGAAAACACTAACACGAAGTGGATCATTTAAAACCAATATGTTCCATAACGGAGTCTTCTGAGTGGGGATATGTCACAGCGCTTGCTAGTTTCCGTAGCTAAAAATTCCAATCAGTTTTCAACACCCTTGAGCGTGGTGAATGATAAATGAAGCCAGCATTTTCCTGGCTTAATGCCTTGTATACAGTTAATTCACTACACATGCCTGACCTTTAAAATCAGAGGCACACACATAAGTGCACACATGTGCAGCCTCCTTGTTACTGCATATACAGACATCTGACCCAGCCCGGGCCAGCACTCCTCTCTGCTCATCCTGTATTATCCCCTTAGTTGCCACCTTTATATGATTGCAATTCTGAAACATATGAAGAGAAATATTATGGAGGAAATGCATCATAATTCAATTCAGTTTAATTCTTGGACAGATTTGTAAGTGTATGAAATGACTTTCAGTGTCCCCGTTGTCTTCTTTGTTCTGCTGCCAGGAACTCTTCTACGAAGACCGGCATTATCATGAGCACTGCTTCCGCTGCTTCCGCTGCGATCGTTCTCTGGCAGATGAGCCCTTCACTAGCCAGGATGATGCACTGCTCTGCAATGACTGCTACTGTAATGAATTCTCCTCCAAGTGTGTAGCCTGTGACAAGATTGTCATGCCAGGTAGGTTTCTGTGCAGAGGGACTTTGAAGATAAGATGTGCCTGTTAACTAGGTTTCTGGTCTAAATTTGGCTTGTAGTTAATTACAGTTTTTTTGTGCATGTATGTTTATGGAATATTCTTCTGATGGCAGTAAAAAAAGTTCTGGCACATTTGAAACCATGAGCTGGCAGGAAAGAGTTGACTGAAATTAAAATAAAAACCCAGTGTCAAAAATTATGGCACTTTACTAATACAAATTGAAAGTTGAAATATAGCCATCTAACTTGAAAAAGACTATAACACGGGAAACTCCAGAAAGCAGGGTCAAATGAAAAGTATAAAGTAAACAATAAAGCAGATACAAAAAGAGGGAAAAGCGAGGACCTTGAAAAAGGATGGACATGAGAAAGGCAAAGACAAGTGTCCACAACTGTGCACCAGCCAGGGGTGAAAGTTAGAGAGTAACTGACAGTCTGCTTTACTTGACGTCTTTAAGTTAGATCCTCATGACTGGCAGGCTGGCAGTAAACTGATCGTAAAAAGAGATAGGGAAATCTGTAAATTCCAGCACCCCTGTAGCAGCTTACGCAGCCCTCATAAAGCTGCAAATGATTCACTGAAGACTACAGTGTTCCCCCCTTATTCTTCTTTTCTATTCAGTACTATGTGAGACAGGTTTACAGGGACACTTTCTTGCTTGCAAATAACTGCACTTCTGTATTTCCACTTACCATCCTTTGTCATCAGATAACATAAACACCCTCCAAAACAGAGGCATACTTATCATTGTGTAATAGCTGAATGATAGTCTTAGAGCTTAGTGTTGGTGACTTGAGGAGAAAAGCAGTTTACACTAAAGCCGTATAAACTGATTCCACAGAAGCCGCTTGGGTTGGCAAGATTGTTCTGATAAAAGTACTGAAATGCTTTCATTGCCAGAGATCGTCAACCAGATGTTGTACATTCACAGACAATGGTCCTCTTCATCACTGAAAATCATTTGGCACCATCAGCGTCTCTATTGTTGTGTGGACTATAACTATGGCATCTTTTGTTATAGAACAATTGATTTGTCAAACAAAAGAATCATACAAGGAACAATCAAGAAGTTCTGCTACTGCACCTGGAAAAGCCAAAAACTATAAGTGATTTAAATTTGGCCTAAGCTAAGTGATATCATTTTAATGTCAAGGATTGTCACTGTTGAGTGCTGGGTCTCCGACTATGAACCCGGAGACCACAGAGTATTTCCAGTAGAAGAGCCTGGAGTTTCCAAGCCTTAAGAGCAGTGCATCAGGTCAGGCACACTGTGAATTTTTCCCATAGGATCAGACTGTGAGTGCCAAGTTCTACTGTCCTAAAATGGGATTCATGGTACCATGTTTGTGTCTGTTTGCGTAGGTATTTAGCTATGCAGAGTGAAGCATTTGGGATATGCAGTCAACAGAGATGCGCTTGTGTGCAGTCCTCAAAAAAAAAAAAAAAAAACGAACAGTACATAGCTCAACAGAGATGATGCTATTGTATAGATTGAATGCTGATTGGTTTAAAAGTGGGACTAAACAGGAAAGGGAGTATTCACCACGGAGGGGAGACAGATGGATGAAAAAAGTAAAAAAACATCAAAGATCAAAAGAACTGCATGAAAAAACACACAGTGGCTGCAGCTGTTTTGGTTTGAATACTTAATTTCACCGGCAGTCTGCAAAGGTGTGCAAAGGCTCTGCATAGGACCAACGCATAGCCATGCCAGTCCGTTGACGCATGAGCAAGGTCGTTGTGTGCAAATGACCTGAACTACGGCACACGTCATTGTGCAACAAGGTGCCACAATCTTCACTCACCTCTCACCCCACTCAACAATTTTAGCTCCTTGCAACTTGAAGTTGAAGGGTGGCTGTTTTGACAGCCTGGAGGAAATCCAGTGTGCATCACAAATGTACGCCTGCAGCTAGTCAAAAACCTAGCAGGAGAACTGGGGGCAGTGTATAGCTGTTCAAGGAGATGACCTTGATTCAAACGTCAACCAAATGTGTGGTAGTGGAAACTTTTGATTGCATCTTGTATATTTGGGAGATCCGTTTCTGAAAGAGTTGTGTAAGTGTGCACTGTAGCAGCAGAGTACACAGTGGTTTGTGGTGCAAGAGCAAGAAGGCCCTTAGAGTCAAGAGACAATTTAAAGCATGCTGACTTTAGATTATGTGCAGAAAGCATACTTTAGGCGTTGCTTTGAATTGTAAAGATTAATGCTAAAAGGAGTATGTGAATTCAATTAAATACTTGGTTCTTATGATTCCTAATTTAGGCAAATATTGCTTTCCATGAAGATATTTTTTTTTTGCTTTGTTATAAACTCACTGCATGTTTAAAAAATGTTTAAGCTTATTGCATTCTTTTGAAATTCCTCCCTTCCAAAAAAAAAAAATTGAGAAAATAGCACTGAGTTATATTTCAACATGTTCAATTTTATTATATCTGTCAAATATGCATGCCTAACAGTTAATGTTATCCTTCTCAAACCACAGTAATTCAGACCAGCTTATAATCTGGAAAGGTTTGCAGGGGATTTTGGTGTCTTTGATTGGAGATCATCACAGCATATTGCCTAAGGCAGTGAAACGTTAGCCATCTGCAGACAGCAGTAATACAAGATGTCAGCACAACACAAACCACTACGTCACTGTAGAATAAACCAACCAGTATAATAAAAAACTCAACAGGCGTGGGATATAAGATGAATTGGTTGAGGACACTGAGGGGAAAATGGCATTATCCCTTTTCTTTTAAGGCCTGCCACCAGTTTTCACTTGTAGGAAACAAGTATGGGGCCTGTGTTATTATGATGTAAAATAAGATTTATATGTCTTCATGCAATTCAACGGTTTTATTTCCTATTTTAATAAAACCACAAAAAAATAGCAAAATGATCTTAACTATCCTATAAAGACATGTAAATGATGCTAGCTTAGCACTTTTAAAATCATTCTTTCCATCACTCTTTTTCTGTCTGTGACTCTTTGCTTTCTTTCCATTCCTCTGTTACTGTAGGCACAAGAAAACTAGAGTATGCTGGTTCTACTTGGCATGAGGGCTGTTTCATCTGTCACAGCTGCGCACAGCCAATTGGCTCAAAGTCCTTCATTCCCGACAAGGATGAGCACTACTGCGTGCCCTGCTACGAGGACAAGTTCGCTCCACGCTGCACACGCTGTAAAAGGTCAGCAAAGCTGCCACATTGTTAGCTGTGTTATTAAGGCACATTGTTTGCAGAGTTTGAGAAACTGGTAAACTGCTACACTTAAAACACACGGCAGACATGAGTTGGATTACATCTCTGCAGTAGTGTGCCGGATTCCCACGTGACTGTTGATCTTTTCTTTTTAAAGACCCTGACTAAAGGTGGAGTGACCTATCGTGATGAGCCGTGGCATAAGGAGTGTTTTGTGTGCACCAACTGCAAGATGCAGCTGGCAGGTCAGCACTTCACCTCCCGGGACGACAGCCCTTACTGCCTCAAGTGCTTTGGCAGCCTGTACGCCAAGAAGTGTGAGGCCTGCAGCAAACCCATCACAGGCAAGATTGCATCACTGTGTATACAGCACTATCATGGCTTGTGAAGATTCAAGATTCAAGAAGTTTATTGTCATGTACACCGCAAAACACTGTGGTTATGCTGAGCAATGAAATTCTTACTTGCGACTGCTTTACAAACAATTGAAATAAGCAACTAAGTTAAAATAAAATTTAAGAACTAGTATATTAGGAAAGTAAAAGTAGAAAATAAAAATAAATAAATAATAAAGCAAGTCCAATATATACAGATATATACAGATGAAAGAAAGGCAGGTAATCACAGTTTGGTAATCAGTCAGTGGTTCAGTAGTCTGATGGCCTGTGGATAGAAACTGTTTTTTAGTCTGGTTGTTCTTGCTTTTACACTCCTGTAACGTCTGCCAGACGGCAGGAGTGTGAACAGTGTGTGCTGTGGGTGGGTACGGTCCTTGATGATGTTGTGTGCCCTCTTTATTTGAAGCTGTGCTACCTTTAGTGCTACCTTATGGCTTTAACCACAGTGGGTACATACAGAGAATTTAAGGCCAAAAAAAACCCAAAAAATTGTTAAATGCCATGAAAACCTGAAACTTATCACTGGGCTCAAATATCACCTCTTATAAAACAGATTAACTTTGCCTAATGTAGATTTTTCTGTTTTCTCTCTCTATCTGTATATATATGTGTATGTATGTTTGCGCACATGATTATCAACTTTCAGCAGTTTGTTTCTCATTGTTTTTCTGTGCCAGGCTTCGGAGGAGGAAAGTACATCTCATTTGAAGATCGGCAGTGGCATCAGCCGTGTTTCACCTGCTCGCAGTGCTCTGTTTCGCTTGTTGGTGCTGGCTTTTTCCCTGATGGTGACAGAATCTTATGCCGTGACTGCCACAGCAGCCTATAGAGCAATTATTTCCCATAATCCCACCTTTCCCTCAACTCACTCTTTATTATACCGAGAACCACAAGTCATTACCAAGATAGGTAACACAGGCTAACACATACTGCCTCAGGTCATTTTTTTATAAGATGTCAGTTACTTGACTTGATTCTAATCCAGACGCTGGTGTTCAAAATCTTGTTTTGATGCTGAATTGTTTGCATGAACCACCACAAAGATTTCCCTAACCAAATACGTAATGATTTTATTCATGGAGTGCCTTTATTATTACTGTGCAAACTGCTTGTCACTTTGCAAACCATTTCTTATTTTTTCTATGAGTAAAATGTCACTTCAGGTAGAAATTGTGCTCTGAAGAGAAGACACCGAACACTGATACAGTCTAGTGTATAAATCTTGCAGTCTGTATTTTAAAAGTGTAATGGAGTTACTGTTTTAATGCTCTTCCAACTGCAGTTTTATGCATTTTGAATGTTTCTTTCCTCACGTGTCAGTTACCTTTCTCTGTTGTTTGTCTTTCTTTGTTCATCTTAAACATTTACTGTATATAATGATTACGAAGGAGGTGGGACATTTTTTTTTGTAAAAGAAAAGTTTAAAGAATTAGACAATTTTTTTATAAATGAAAAGTAACAATGAAAAGAATAACATGAAAAGCTGAACATATGTTTAGTATCGTAGTCATATTTTGTTAGTCACTGCAAATTGTTTGCACTTGGGTATGTATGTGCACATAAAACACTCACCGTGCCCTGCATGTAACTGTTACAAAGAAGAGGCACAAAAAATACAGAGCATTTTTTTTTTGGTCATGATCTGCTTATGTTGAGCTTTGCAATGACACTTTTTACATAACATTTCATTTTCTTTCCTTTTTTTTTAGTCATTGTACTGAATCTTTTTTTTTATAATCATGTGCAAAGAGCCAGCATTTATAACCCAAAAGAAGCTGAAACAGCAACATTACTGCTGTGTGTGGCAGGAATATGCACCGTCTTTCATGATTGGCCGCAATAATTATTTTGTTTCTGTTGATGCTGTTTTTTTTTTTTCATTGTAAGTTTGTATGATATAATGTATGTGAAAAAAATTTATTAAAAAAATCTTAATAATGTCATTATTTCAGCTTTGATGCTGGTGAGTCAGAGTTGCCAAATATACATTTTAAGATGGAGAACAGGCCTGTATGAACCTAACTGTAACTCAGATGAGAATGGCTGAATTGTTAGTTTATTTTTGAAGCCTTTTTGAAGCCTTACTAAATAAATTCACACTGATTTTGATGTTGCTGAGCAGTTTTTGTATTCTCTGTGTTTATATTCTGTGCATCTTTGTGGTCATTATGCCTGAAGAGCTCATAGATTTCTGTGGACTTTACTGTGTGAGCCAGAGAAGACTCCATTTGGTGTGTTTGAAACGTCTTTCTAGGAAAAATCTCTCTGTGTACGTGCGTGTGTGAAGTCAGGGGAAAAGAGTGGGCAGGCATCAGCGTGTGAGTGCGAGAAAATCTTAGGGAGACAAACCGTGCATGGGTAATAAAAAAGTGTATATAAAAATGTGAAAAGCGTACGTCTTTAATTTTCAGATATTTTTAAGCTATTTGTGTGTGTGTGTGTGTGTGTGTGTGTGTGTGTGCGTGTGTGTGTGTGCGCATGCACGTTTTCGTGAGTGCAAATTTGTGCATGTCCCTGAATGGGTATACATGCAGCGGTGTTTATGCTGAGTCGACTGTTTCATTGCCTTGATGAAGCACAAATACACAGACCTCCAGATACACTCTCCTGTCGGCAGTGGCGAAATGTCCCTCCTCCCTGCCTCTGTTCCAGATTTTTTCACCAAAAAAGGAAATGGAAAACTCGTAGCTGCATGGGGGAGGGCGGGGTGGACTAGTGGTGGAAGTGGGAGAGTGTGGGAGACAGAGGAGGAGAGAAAGAGAGGGAAGATGTTCACATCTGGAGTTGCTCTATGGCACTTTCACTGGGGGGAGGGGGGGGGGGGGGGTCAGCTCTACTCACAGCCCCCTTTGGATTTATTAGAAGAAGGATGCAGGCGGGGAGATGATGGCTAACAGGAAGGGTCAGAGGCAGACAGTTAACTGTATCATATTGCACACACACTCTACAAGCAGGTTAATCATTCACAGTTATTACTTGCACCAGAAGAAAAATGTGCTTATTCATATGAAAAACTGACTACGTGAACTGCCCTTTATTGGAGGTCATTCTCTTTCTGGTTTTCAGCAACAGAATGTTTTTTTTCCTCCCTGTTAGATGTGTTTGTGGTGACCGTTATTCAAAACCAAGTTAACACCACAGAGAAGTTCCTGAAAATCAGCACAGCTCCAGGAAAGTATGATCTTGTTTGTCTCGGTGTGTGTGTGTGTGTGTACACAGCAGGAACAGCTGGATTCCTACGCGCTTGATCATATAAAAATAATTAGATCACAGTTTTGATGTTAGATCTAACATGTCAGTAAAGCATGAACCCCCAAAATAAACAGTGTTACTTGCAGGACCAGAATGCAATAAGACTGCACAAACTTGCAAAGTGATTTCAGAGACATGCCATGTTACAGGATTTGTGGATTTAAGGTCATGTGTAACATAAACAGTTATTTGTTTTAGTGCTTCATGCTTAAAGACAATAATAACATTCAAGCCCTAGTGCAAAAACGTGATTATACTGTAGTAATTTAAAAACAAACATGACTGTAAATACTGAATTCTAAACAAACACTCGAGGCATCATCAAGATATCAAAACTGACAGTGTTTGAAAAGTCCAACATATAATGAAGGAGTTCTCCTGAATGGTACCAGTAATGGCTTCTTTTATGGCCCATTAAACACCAATGAGAGGAGTGAGTCACCCAGACTAAGAACCCAGAGGTTTACAGAAAGTGAACGACAGTGTTTAATAGGGCCATGAAAATGTTAAAATTACTGCATGTGAAGGTATGCATATTTGTTTTTATCCCCATTGACATCCAATATCTCAATGGCGAGATATTACCTGGAGCTCTCCCGTCTTACACAGCCAATCAGATTTGTGTGACTCTCAAAGGCTGTGATGTTTAAATATTTGGATTAATTAAGCTGAGTTTTAGAACATTACATTATAATCAATTTAAAATGACACACAGTTGTCTGTGAAACCTAAACTGATTCCTTTGATCATCAAACTCCAGCGGTTATGTAAAGTGTAATTAAACTGATGCCTTCTGTGATTAAAATAACAAAAAAAAACGCATGTCACATTTTCCTATTTCCATGATTTAATTAATTTAACTGAATTATTGTGGATGTGGACCCTTTCTACAGACCAGACAAAGTTAGCCACTTTCAAAGCTGCAACTGCAGTTACAATAAACGATCTTTGTTTGTCTCCTCAAGTGACCGGTCATGTCTACGTGTGTAGTTCTGCATAGGTATTATAGAAACTGACACTTTAAACAGCAAAGCATTGCTTAAGGTTAACTTAGTAAAAGTTGGAAATATGAAAATGTTGCTTTTCTGTCTTTGAAAGCTTTTTCTTTACTTGTTTGGAAGATTTATTTCACCTGATGGCAGCTTCCTGTACAACTCTGCACAGCTTAATAACTTTATAACAACTGAGCAGAGGCCTAATTACACTTTTCTCAACTACCGTTCTCATCATCTCCTTCTCATGGGGTTTGATGTATTGCTGGGGACCCGAGGAAGTGCCAGGTTTAAATGCCAGTTTAAAAATGAACCTCCACGGACATGTGGAGCTAATGCTGATGCTAATGGCCACTGACAGCAGGAACCGCACTAGTTAACTACAATAAGTAAAGCTGATGGTCAGAGTACACAGACAGTCACAAAGTATCATGCTGAGCTGTAATTATAACCACTCTTGCATGGGAAACACTGTTTTAATCCGTTTTTGTATGTTCAATCAATCAGCCGTTTGTCAGATACTATTCCAGAGCTGATCACTTTGTTTTTAAGTGATGTGCGCATCAATTGCCCACCAGTTAAAATATAATTGCTTATTTAGAGTAATTTGTAGCAGACCATCCTCCTGCTTTTTATTTGCCAGAGATCAAGGCAGATACAATCACACAAAAAAAACTTGGCCGAGCTTCAACAAGCAGCTGTGAGTATTGCAGCAACCTGAGGTCTTTTTTTCTTAAGTGTCTAGACGAGCGCACCGTGAGTCAGTTGTGCACTACTATTTTTCACACTGCAGCGTTATGCAGTACAGAAACCACACCTCATCTGTTTAATTTTTTTAAGGATGGATATAGACAAAAAAATTAGATAACCTTTGCATTTATTACACATTGGAATATACAATATTTGTTCATTTTCAAATAAGTCATTCACAGTATTGTTTGGCCCACTGAGTCTCTTCTGACACACCGATGAGAAACAATAACCATATCAAGGTTGTCTCACCTGTTGATTACTTATTGGAAAGCACACCTGTAGTGAGTGATAAGGTGCGGGCACACTAAGATGTGTGATTTGTTTCTGTTTGTAGAGGTTTAATGGAATCAAAACACACTGGCCGTGACCTTTGAGCAGTTTGGGGGAATTTCCTTCATTGGACAACTCCTTCAAAACATGGTGTGGGATTTATAATTGTTGGAATTTGGTTCCCTTATACAGTTAATAGGGGTATGTTAGCACTCATGTTTTGAACACACCAAATGTCACCAATTTATATACTTGACTAGACCATTTTAATAGGATTAAAAACAGTCAGTTGGCTACACCATACCAGAATTCAGACCCTGATGAATTTCAAACCTTGAGAAAAGCCAATATCGAGAATATGCAAAGGTCCCTGAAAAAGGTGCATAGAGGAAAGTTTGCAACTAAAGATGACTCCAAGAAGAAACTTGCGTGACCTTTTAACTACTTTAAATTAGGGATCTCTTTGTAACGCCACCTGCCAGAGTTTCATGTAACCTCTTTATCTTTACCCCCCCACACACTGTAATAGGAAGTGTGTGAGTCTACAGCCCACTTATCAGCTGTGACACAACAAAAGTCTTTGAGGGAGGAAAGGTCCCTTTATACACACTAGACTCATTAGTGAGTTTCTGATGTTTGTGCAGTTTGTGAGAGAGGATCACTATGCATACATGTGATGTACACTCATTGGCCACTTCATCTTGCATGCGTGCTCAACTGGTCGTTAATGCAAATATCTAATCACTCAGTGACATGCTGGCAAGTGAATGCATCTGGGCATGTAGACATGGTCAAGATGAGCTGCTGAATTTCAAACCCAGCATCAAAATGTGGAAGTGGCTTTGAACATGGCATGGTTGAGGGTGCCAGACCGGTTGGTCTGAGCACTTCAGAAACTGCTGATCTACCAGGATCTACCCAAAACAACCGTTTCTCGGGTTTACAGAAAATGGTACAAAAAAGATACACTATTCAGTAAGCAGCAGTTCTCTGTGAAAAAAAAAAAAAAGGCATTTTGGATGTCAGAGGTGAGAGAATGGCCAGACTGCTTTGAGCTGATAGGAAAGCAACAGTAACACAATCAACCACTCGCTGCAAGTAAGGTATGCAGAAGAGCATCTCGGAATGCTGAAAGTGTCAAACAGCAAACGAAGACCACACCAGACGCCACTCCTGTCAGCTAAGAACAGGAAACTGAGGCTACAATTTGCATAGAAAAACATTACCTGGTGTGATGAGTCTTGATTTCTGCTGCAACATTTGGATGGTAGGGTCAACATGGATCCATCCTGCCTTGCATCAGCAGTTCAGACTGCTGGCGGGGATGTTGGGGGATAGTTTCTTGGCACACTTTGAGCCCCTTACTACAAACTGAGCATTATTTAAACACCACAGCCTACCTGAGTATTTCTGCTGACCATGTCCATCCCTTTATGACTGCAGTATACCCCATGATCCACTGAGTATTTCTTTTTCACTCGCCTCTTTTCACTCTGTGTTGAGTGTACCCATCTTCTGATGGCTGCATCTAGTAGGATAATGCACCATGTCACAAAACTCAAATCATCTCAAACTGGTTTCTTGAACGTGAGAGTGAGTTCACTCAAATGGCCTCCACAGTCAACAGAAATCAATCGAGTAGAGCACCTGTAGGATGGAATGGAATGGGAGATTAGCATCATGGATGTGCAGCCAGCAAATCTGCAGCAACTATGTGAGTCTATCATGTCAATATGGACCAAAATCTCTGAGGAATGTTTCCAGCTTGAATAACAAAATCCTCTTAATAGAATGACAAAGATTTTCCTGGACTAGTCAATTTATTGTTATAATGTGAACAAACGATGCATTTACTGAGGAATCGCAGGCTAAAGACGGGGGCTAGTCAATCATATGCTGATTGCTGAAGCAATCAGTGTATGTTAAATAAATCAATAACATGCAATATATCTGCATTACTGCATGTCTGAAAGAGCAATGAGTTTTGACAGAAAACAGACTTTAAAATATTTTCCACAGAGGATCATGGAAGCTGCCACAGCTGTCAAAAACAGAACATAAACTTGAGCCGTACATCTCTATGGTTCCATCCTGGTCTCCACTGGCCTGAGTATTATTCAGTTCAGTGTTTGGTGTTCACTTGACAAAGTGCACTGGTCCACCGCAGTCATGTCTGTAGTATGTAGCCTCAGCAGATGTGGGTTAACCCCAAATGTCGGAGAAATTATTCTCTCATTGGTAATTGAGCATACCTCACTGACTACTTAAGTGCATGTTTGCTACTGGAGATTTGATGATGCCGTGTCAGGATGAAATTGAGTTACAAATCATGACAGTTTACAGTTTATCACATTCTGAAATATTCCTAATTTAAAAGCTAAAATATTTGTTGCGTTTTTATATTACTGTCAGCTCATAAAAGCAAATATTGTTATCTGTGAAAGTCAGATTAACTGTTTTTGATCAGGTCTCTTTTAGCGTGCTTTAGACTGTGTGGAGCACCAATAATCTATAAAGAGATAAAATATTGATACTGAACAGAACTGAGTTGGGCTCATTGGTGCAGCCCTGCACAACAATCACAGTTTCTGACGTGGCCCCTCGGGAAAATTAACTGCCCACCCTTGGGATGGTAACTAAGTTGATGCCATATGTGATAGGAGAAAATAGATTTAGTTAAATTATTTTCTTGATTGTGTGATTTGATTAATTTAACTGAATTACCCTGCATCTGCTCCTCTGTGGAGCAGATAAGGACAGCCATGTTCAAACTAAAAAAAATCTCTGGCGGCAACTGGGGTCACAAAAAGCATTTTTTTTTTTTTTCTGTGCTGAAATATGTATTTTTCCTCCCCGGCTGACTAATCTTTGTGCATACGTGCGTGTCTGTGTGTAGGCTATCTTAGCAAACAACAGCTCTTAACAAGGTAATAGCAGTAAAGCCTTGACGTAACTGAGAGGCTAACTGAGTCACAGAGTGAGTAAGTGTGGTTTCTTTTATAAAGACCACCAGATTAATTACAGGTCTTAGGCTTTTAACAGGTAACATTCAGAATAAATATGGAATCGTAGGTAAAACATATTTACAAACAGAGTGTGGGGCACTCACCATGTGTGGTGGTTGTTGCAGTTTATTTGTTTATTTATTTATTTTAATGTTTTTATTTTTCTACCCTTTCCAGTCTCCCATTTCTTTATGCCGTCTGTGCTCCCATCTCTGTATTCATGTTATTTGTCTTTCAGTTGAGTACTCCCTGTTGAGTTGCTCCTCTCATTGTTTCCAGGCAGATCCCGGCCAACTCTTGATGATAACTGGCTGGCAAGGGATGCTGTCAGCTAATGCAGCTCACCTGGGCTTTCCAGGCTATAAAAAGTAGCCCAAATATTGTTTTCTTTTTGGTTTTGTTATGAAACATAAATTAGCTTTCATTTAAGGAAATCTAAAATACGTGCTGTCACACGCTTTGAGCCAGTTTGTAACACTATCTTTTTTCATATTGTCTTTTTATCCAGCAGAGCAAACTAACACTGGTTAGTTTGGACTAGTGTTTTTTGTTTGTTTGTTTTTTTCATTTCTGAAACCTGATATTTGGTAATATTATTGCTATTTCATAGAATTTAGTCCTTCCGTTGGGCTGTTTAAAGCCACTCTGGGATTTGGCCAGTTGGGGAATGTGTCCAGGACTTTTAACTAATCTGTTTTATTTATACTCTGAGCAAAGTCCAAACTGAGTTATATGTTGTATTGTTGTAATGAGATCAGGTAAATATAACTGCACATTGCCTACCTAGAATGATAATCCTTGCTGTTTTCTTTCCATAAGCAAGAACTTTTTAATTGTTGTTTATGCTTCGCTGACCTAAATGTTCAATGCAAGTTTGAAACAGTAGGCGGGACTGTGAGCACCTACAGACCCATCCCAGACTGAAGGCTTCTAGTTTAGACCCATTAAATCTGAGGCCTGTAGGCCTGCGTTTAACCCATTTGAGAAGGCCAAGGCCAGAATTTTACTGAAAATATCATTTCAGAGGTGTGTAATGAAATGAAAGTTTTATGAAATTTTCATTTTATTTTGGTTTTCTTAAAGATGTGCTGACCTTATAATTTCATGGTCATGATACCTTTATTAAGCAAATCTCAGTTGCCGCAGTTTTTCTTTTCTTTTCTGGCTGAAATACTGAGGGATGGATTTTATTTATATTATTGTTTCAAATTGTGTGTTTTATTTTCTAATTGTAGGCATTTTGTTGCTTTTTTGCACTTGTAAATGAAATAACCTCTTAGACAGGCCTTAGTACGGCCACACACAATGAGTGGTGCTGCATTCAATTCAAGAAACATTTTTAATTTTTGATTTCTAACATACAGTACCATTACTGTACATAGCAATTCATTCTGGTTAATGGTGGTCAGATGTATTGTGTAGATATAGCGATCTGATGGTGGATGATAACTGTTCTTTTGGCAATATGCTAACTTTACTTATTTTATATGATTCTTATTCACATAAAATAAGTGAGGTTATGGCAAAAAATAACTACAAGAAAAAGTCCCGACTATGTAGGACAAATTTATCTCTTCAAATGTCCACTATTGCTGTCTTCTTACTGTAGCCTTGTTCATGCTGTGGGTTTGAAGGAACTGGCTGCCTGTCATTTGACTGTGACATAAAGCAATAAGAAAATCTCGTACAGATATCCACGTCTCAAATATAAACATTAAGTATACACTCTGATAACAGTGGTTATCCCTTTACTCTTTCGTGTCCAGCGTGGCAAATTTTAGCATGTTTACATGTTAGATGAAAAACAGATGAAAAACAGAAACATATCAGTTCACTATTAAAATTGGCATTTTAATAGTGAACATTTCAGCATGTTGCCAAAAAACAAGAAACTATGCGATTTCCCTTTGGGGTATCTACCAGAACTGATATGAATAAAAGAGACACTTTCTCAAACTTTCTTCTAAAATCTAATCTCTTCATTTGGCCAAACTATCACAGGGGATTGTAAGGCTCCACACTGCTGCAGTGGCTCAAAGTGTTCTGAGGGCCTGTTTGCTGTGGATGGAGAAAGAAAAAAAAAAAAAACAATATACATCTGTGTCCCAAGCTGACACTCCTGGGGCTGGTGCTTGTTGGTGAGGTTTGGAGTCTGCCTCTGCGGTTTGGCCCAGACTTTCATCCTCTCCATTCACTCCCATATGAGGTCAAGGAGTTGTGCTTGTTTGTGGGAAGGTCCTTATACTGTCTCGTAATGAGTGCTCTAAGCAAAAAAAAAAAAACCAAGGCCTTGTTTTTCCAGACTTCAGAGTTGGACGTGTCCGCCGCTCTGATCTGACCTCTGTTGAAAACCTTCACGTCCCGAGAGCGACTAAAGACGGCTCCTAAGTTCTGGAAGCAATGCGTGCATTTTAAAAATGTTGTGCATACTTGTTGCCACTGTTGCATTTCACACCCACGCTGCAATTCACACATTTGGTTCAAAATGTGTTAGTGCACATTGTTTGTTCTGCTGCCATTTTTTTCCCTCCTCATCCATTTCACACTTTTAACATTTGATGTGGTTTGGGAACTAAAACAGCGTATTAATGTGGGAGCGCAGGAATGTGATAAATTCCTATAAAGCCATTCAGACTTGAACATCCTTGGGACAGAAGGACATTGCAAAGATCTATTGTCTGAATGTGGTTTAAAACTTTGTCCTCCTTTGTATTTGGTCTGGTGAAACCACAAGCAATATAATGCCTAAAATGTTCTGTATGTAGTAAAAGGATCTTCCTTTTTCCTGGAGAGGGAAGAGATTTGTGTCAGCAGCTTATTAGCTTTACTTACATCTTTTTCTTTCTCTTCTTGGTGTAAAACTGAGAGAGAAAGTATACATTTACTCACTTATAATGCTCACAAATTCTGAGATGAAACCAGGAGTCTCAAAGCACAACCGTCTGAAGCAGCTAAAGTGGTAATTAAGAAAATAAAGATATAGGCCTTCAATAAATACAGCTTCTAATAGATTTATTTGCTCTTCACCTGACTTTCAGTGTGAAAGACTGGAAAAACAACTGAAGAGGTAACGGGACTCAAGACAACGATGGAGTGCAGGTCACAGTTCAGTAATTCTCCAGCAATTATTTGGAAAGTCTACAGCAGCTGAAAGCAGGACAGATCACTCAGGAAGACAGTGAAAGATGGATCAACTCATCCGAATGTGTTGACAGGAAAAGAGGAACCTATTGATTACTTTTCTGCTTCAGTGCCATCAAAGAGCATCTACAAAAACATTTCTACCAGAGGATGTGTTTGAACTTGATGGCTTATTTGGACATAGGTGAAGTAAGTCTAAAGGGTGAGGTTAAATTAGCTGATTATGCATGCTTTTCTTTACCCAGTGTCAGGTTAATGTTCACACAGTTGCATTGCTTTCCATTTTGGAACAGTCCAGCATAACTCCAGTCACTTAATGTTGCCAGTTGGGCAGCTCAGTTGGAACAGTTGTTTGAGATTAGATGTTTGGAATGCAAAAGGTTTGAGGAGTGGATTGACCATGATTGACTGTAATTTGAAATGTCAGAAGAATTTATGACTGAACACAACCAGGGAACGTCTCAAGTTTTTTATAAAACAGAGATCTGATTCATGTCTTAGTTCAGGTTAAAATCTTCAATAATAAAGAGGAGTATATTAATGGAATAAAAGAAAACAGCAAATTCTTAGACCAGGGCTATCTTGTAATATTCATGTGATTTAAGAGGATTTATCCAAACCAACTGTAAGTGTCTGAGTAGTGTCTGTGTAAGATTTCAAGAGCCCAGTTTGTCAGTGTGATAAATAATGTGGAAAAAATAGTCCTGACTGAATAGGCTTTAAACATTTCTGAATTCATGATGTTTACCATCTTCCTAACCCACTAATGGCTTGGCAAGGCCGTCACAAAACTGGAATAAAAATCCCAAAGGAGTTCTACAGGAATGTGAAATGAAAAGTCACACATCTATGATAAAAGTTGAGCAGGGACACCAGAAATCGGCAGTTATGACTCTTGTACAAAGAAAAAAAAAAAGGAGCAATTTGAAAATCAAATTAGGAATTATATTCCCTTTAAAATTAAAATAAATAAATAATAGAGCATAATGTATGGGCCTCATGATTAATGGTATTCTTTAATATGGTACACCTTCAGTATATGAGCTGTAAGAATAAAAACTGGTATGGTTCAAAAGATCTTTTCTTTTTACAGATTTTTCTTTTTGCTTTGCTTCTCTAACTTTTGGAAAAATATCAAAATTTATTTTAGAAAGGTTATTTATGACAGAGATCACAGTAAAATGTATTTCTGCTAGTTTATTGCCTATTTTGTATGGGCTCGTGTCTCCCTCTTGTGACCATTTCTGTTATTGCAATCTTGAACCAATAGGGTTTAAATTGCGACACGATGAGGAATAAAAAAATAAAAAAATCTTCATCCTATCAAAAACAGTACTACGTAAAATCCTTGAGCCACTCCTCATTTCTTTATATTTTGCTAGAAAAGTGTGAAATAGGTGCATGGGGTGCGTGGGTTTTCTCTGGGTACTCCGGTTTCCTCCCACAGTCCAAAGACGTGCACTTACTGGGGTTAGGTTAATTGGCCACTCTAAATTGCCCATAGGTGTGAATGTGAGTGTGAAAGGTTGTCTGTCTCTCTGTGTTAGCCCTGCGACAGGCTGGCGACCTGTACAGGGTGTACCCTGCCTCCCGCCCTATGTCAGCTGGGATAGGCTCCTGCTCCCCGCAGCCCTGAACAGGATAAGCGGAAGTGAATGGATGGATAACTATAGGCTTGGGAACAGGTGGAGACACAGCTGGGAATAATTAAACAGGACAAGACCAAGACCAGGCAGTAAAACAGGAAACAAGTAGGCAAGGGACGGAGACGCAGACTTGTCACAACACTGGGAATAAAAATAAATACAAAAACACACGAGGCAAGGAGCATGACACAGAGGGACAAAACAGACAAGAACAAAGGAAAACAGGAATCCAATATGAATAACCATAACTAATAACGAAATACCGAACACTAAACCACCTAAAAATCTAAACAAAAAGTAAACTTAGAAACACAACAAAATAGGACCATAAGGGCAAGAACACAAAAAGCTGGGCATACGGCCCAGGATCATGACATAAAGAGCATCCCAAAGCTCTGATTTGGATGTCAGCTGCCATTTATTCCATTCTCTGTCAAGATGATCCCGCCCTGCTTCAATAATGTTGACATCCGGGCTCCATCCTTTTACTGCATTGGCAGTGTGTTTGGGATCACGGTCATGCTGAAAAATGGAGGAGTCACCAATCAGCTGGTTTTCTGATGGTATTTCATGGTAGATCAAAATCTGACTGTATTTTTCTGCATTCACAATTCCATCAGTCCCCAACACCACTGGCTGAAATGCAGTCACAAACCATGACAGAGCCTCCCCTGTGTTTTACAGCAGACACTCACTGTTGTACCTATCTCTTGACAACCTCTGTACATATTGAACCAAAATTTTCAAATTTGGATTTATCGCTCCATAAGACCTTTGGCATTTCTCAGCCCCCCCCCCCCCCCCCCCCCCCCGTTTCACTTCTTTAAGAATGAATGACCTCTTCACAGCCACCTTTCCACTGAGACCATTCCTGATGAGACTTCAGCAAATAATAGATGCACCTGGCCTCTTAGCTGAGGGGCCAGTTGCTTCCCTAGAGTCCTGTGTTAGACCTTTGCTGGATTTTTTTTTCCTGTTTCTTAAGGACATGAAGTTCAGATACTGTTCATCTGCTCTAGATACTTTGTAGTCCTGTCACTTCTTCTTCTGTTCTTCGCTTGTACAAACAGCTCTTTGGGAATCACCTTGTTGATACACAAATACTATTTTATTCTTGTCAAACTGTATTATCTTCAATCCATTTCAACTCCAACTCCATTTCATTAAAGAAATGGGAACAAATTATGTGTTTGTGCAACAGGCTGCTGGTAACAAAGTGCCTAAAGGTAGATAGATCCATCCATCCGTTTTCCTAAACGTATCCAATTCATAGGGTGAGGCGGGGTAACATGTAGTACTATTTGTTTCCAAAAGAGGGCAGTACATCCTCATGTACAGTATACTGGCTACCATCCTGCAAGCATCTTCTAACTTTTCCTTTCCTGTGTCAGGAATTTCTGAGTGCTTTCTTCAGCCAGTCTCTTTGAGTTAAATCTCTTGACAGCTGACATGTGAGCTGAATCATTTTCTTTGCTTCTTTCTCTAGTGAGTGTTGAGTGAAGTCTACCAAGAGACAAGAAATCCACTGATTCCCTAAAAGATGCTTAATGTTTGGGTCTGGCACTGAACATTGAACTTAAGTTTCCATATTAAAGGAAAGGCCCTTCCTCAGTAAGTCATTTAGATGCCTCAGTTCTGCACGTATGTCTTTAACTGTTATGAGATACAGAGTTGTGATTTGTCTTTCTCACAAAAGCATGCTGGCTTGCTCTAAAACACAAAATAGTTCTGTTATTTTGATTTAAAAGCCTTGCTTTTATGGATATCTGCTGTTGTTTATACACGCCAAACTGTCAGTGCTGATGTACAATTCTCTAGAACGTTTTTGAATTGAAGAGGACGTTTTCTTTTTGTGGATTTCCAGAGACAAACTCTCAGATCTTGAGCCACAGAGAGCTTTCAAAATAGAAATTATCAAAGTTCAGTCAGATTGCTTGTGGGACATCTGAAAAGGCTAATCTTTAAAGACCTGGAGGTTGCTATACTGGGAGCAGAAAGTCCAGACTGCATTCTGTCACCAGTTTGCTCAGCTGGTGACTTTAGCGGTCTCATATAACCAGGGTGATAACACAGAGACTCAGGATGGATTCAGTGAAATAACGCCACTGATTTTGTGCATTAAAGTGGAAATGGAAAATATGACAAAAGAATGTTTATATCTCTGACAGACCTTTAAACGGATTCAACAAAATGTTATTTATATTAGCATCAACATTACTCTCAGATCCCTTTACACTGTCAGCTGAAGACCTTACAGTATTACTGAGAAAAACTCAATTCCCTTTGAGCATGCACTTGGCAACAGTGAGCACATCTAAAAATACCAGTTGAAATATGCTGTAAAGACATGCCTCAGTTAGTTTATATGACAGTGCTTACTGACTATGGCTTATTCAGAGGAAGCTGTGTAGCATCTGAAAAAAATGTACTGGAGCTAAAGTCTGAAAGTGTACTTTTCTGAGGCAAAATCAGCCTTTGGTGTGTTTTGAAATAACACTGAAAGCTTTAACTTGTATAGACAACTTATAAATACCACACATAAGGAAGTTCATCCTTGTGAACGGTTTGACAAAAATAATTTAAAATCAGGGACCGTTTACTGCCCTTTTTTTTTTTTTTTACTGCTACATCATCCGACACATGGATCAGATCATAGCAACAATTAATGATGATCACAAGAGAAAAAAAGCAGTGAAAAATTTCAAACTAGTGATAAATCTTGATTCGGGATTATTTTAACCATAAGAAAAGCCATTAGAAAATAATCGCAAATTTGATTTAGTTGTTTTCCACCAGTAATCTTTGCCACCATCAGATTCATTTTCAGTGAGCTGTTATAGTGGTAGCACTATTTTGTTTGCATTTAGGTCAGGATTTGTGCGTTTAAGTTACGCAGACATACAGAGGGTGTTCCCTGTTGATGTGATGCACTCTCTGGGGTCTGGGTTAGAAGCCAAACTAAAGTAATGAAATCATTTAGTGTTAAGAATCTTGGCAAATCAAGGGCACCCATATACTCCAAAGATTTACCATTCATTTCTCTTGGAAAACATGGGAGTGGGGAACAAGAGAACAAAAAAAGAGAGTGGGAGGTGAGAGAGCGCTCCGTCCAGTGGAGCCAGGGTAAGAATTTATGGTCAGGAAGAGCGATGAATGTGTAATTTACGGTGCACACTCTACCATTCCCCCTGCCCTCCCCTTTGGTAATGAGAAACGGCTGTTTTGTTGTGGGGCCAGTGCATGGTATACCCCCTCCCTTCTGGCTATGACACACCATTAGTTTTTATTTCTGTCTCTGCTTTTACGACCCCTGCCCAGGCGCCAGCATTTGGCAAGTGATTGGGACCATCACACCATTCTAAGCCCTTCCACCTCTCAAAATGTCTTCCTGTAGCCTGAGAAAAAACATGCCATACAGAAATCCTTTGAATTGGAGATACATAGCAACATACTAACAGCTTTCCCCCCCTCCCATCTTCAAGGTTTATATTCAGGACAGCAAGTAGGAGATGGGTACTTATGGTACAACACTGTCAAAATAGATCATTTTGACCAAGACTGACTGACTGTCATGCATTTTGTTAGTCTGTAAAATGAATATATAATTACTGCTTTCATGTTTGTTATAATAATAAGAAAAGTCCTAATTTTGGTTTGGCGATCATATCAATTGCTTATGTAACTGTACTCACCAAAAGCAGTCATTGAGATCTCAAATCAAGGCAACACAACTACACCGACAGGGTAGACAAAGAGCCGCAGCAGCGAGACAAAAAGGACAGGATCTTAACATTTCTACAGTTTAACCAAATTATCTGGCATTTTTTGAGGAAAACAAACAAAAAATACACCCACCCATGATGTGGATCATAAGCCCTTATTGCACAGGAACATGTTAATGTGGCCATAACTACATTAAACAGATCAAAGTTAAACCACAAAGTCAGTAAAATTGTAACGCAAGTTTATATTTTGGTGATCCTGTTCCTTCTGAGTAAGCCAGGGATTTGTTTAAAAGCAGTACAAGTTAGACTGAGTGTGTTTCTTTCTGCCACCACTAAAAGACTAAAAGTATAGAAATGAGACCCATTTTTTAAAAGTAATAAATAATCCTTATTGTTTTGACTGTAAACGCTTCAGCAAAATGTGCAGAAAAAAGTGAATAATTAATAATTTATTGACAAAAAGACTCTTTCTAAAATCAGAGACCCAGTGCAACGTGAACGCATGAATGACGTTCATTAGCTTCATCTGAACTTTATTTAGGCTTTCACAGAATAAGCTATACATGATAGTACTAATACTTTTTAAATTTGTTGATAAACACAGCTTGACATATTCAGTATCACAGCTCATAGTATGAATGAATAATAGAGCATGTAACTTTCTCCAAAACTAAAACCTTGTTTAAAACAGACAGACCCACGGAAAAAAAAAAAAAAAACTCCATCCGCAATGTCACAAAGCCAGTTTTTACAGTATACAATTATAAAATGCTATGATTGTTCTGAAATATGAGCAGTAGGAAACATTATAATTGTGCAAAATCTTCAGACCCTGTTGCAAACATACAGATTATTGAATGGCTGATGATTTGGTGGCTTATATAATAATAAGTGGCTTGTATTTACTGCATATTCAGTATATTGCTGTGCATTTACATTTTATTTCTGCTGTTTTACAGACCTTTTTCCTTCAATCTGTTAGATCAGTATTACCATATACTATATGTGCAAACATCAACACACCTACAAACAACTAAGTTCCATCATCAAACCATTTGAATTCGTGCAGGAATGCATATAAACAAACACCCAGACTTCAGATATGGACCAACACATTCACACACACATACACACACACATGTAACTTTTTACCATGCAAATACTCATTTATGTGCAGAGATATTTTCAGATCCAAACTTTTTTTTCCCAAAACAAACATTAAGCTATCAAATGACTAAAGTTTGTGTCTAGACACCAGCGCATATAAGATGTGCGCCTGATACTGTAATCCTCCTCTGCATCTTCTTGATTTTGAACAATGACTCAATTTTTTAAAATTTTGTCTCTGTACGTCATCACAGTGGGTTTTAAATCAAACAATCAAGATGTGATTGAAGTGCAGACTTTCAGCTTTATTTCAGCAGCTTTCACAAAAAAAAAAAAAAACTCATTAGCTGTTTTGGATTTACAACTGTTTTTATACAGTCCCCCATTTTCAGAGGCTCAAAAGTAACTAGACAATTGACTGACAAGCAGATTCATGGCCAGGTGAGGCCTGGTCCCTCATTATTCCATGGCAAATTAAGCAGATAAATGATGTGGGGTTGAGTTGAGTTGAGATTGCATTAGGTATCTTTTTACTGGAACTCTCAATATGAGGTCCAAAGAGAAACTGTTGCAAGTAAAGGAGGCATCATCAGGCTGAAAAAACAAAACCTAAACCTATCAGAGCGGTCACATCAACAGTGTGATTTCCACGATTAAGAAGAAAAAACAAAAAAAAAACTTCACAACATCCAACCAATTCAGGAAGTTGGGGAAGTAGGCTTATTATTGTCAAGGTCTACAATCAAGAGATGCCTTGAGAATAAATACAATGTAAATACAGAGGGTTTACAACAAGGTGCAAACCATTGGTTACAATCAAGAACAGGAAGGTCAGATTAGAATTTGTCAGAAAACATCTAAAAGACGTTGCACAGTTCTGAAAAAGAAAATAAATAAATAAAAAATTTGGACAGATTAAATCAAGACTAAGCTATACCAGAATGATAGGAAGCGTCACGATCTGAATCAGACCACATCGTCTGTCAAACGTGATGGGGGCCGTGTTACGGGATGGGCATTTACTGCCACCAATGAAACCGAGTCAGTAGTATTTACTGATGATCCAGACAGAAGTAGAAGTATGACCTATGAGTGTAAAGGGCTATACTCGCTGTTCAAATTCAATCAAATGCTGGAAAAATGACTGGATGCTGCTTCACGGTGCAAATGAATAATGACCCGAAGCAGACTGAAAAAAGAAACCCAAGAGTTTTTCAAGGCAAAGAATTGGGGTGTCCTTCAGTGTCCAAGTCAATCACCTGATCTCGAACTCAATAAAGCAGGCTTTTTAGTCACTGAAGACAAAACTGAAGGCAGAGACTCACAAACAAGCAGCAACTGAATGTGACTGCAGTAAAGGCCTAGTAGAGCATCTCAAGGGAGGAAACGCAGCATCTGGTGATGTCCATGGGTTCTGGACTTCATCGACTGTAAAGGATTTTCATCCAAAAGAGTCCTTATATTTCAAATGATGTTAGTTTTTCCAATTGCTTTTGACCCTCTTAAAATGGGGGACTACATACAAAAATTACTTTTCTAAACCTTTGAAATAAAGCCGAATGCTTACGCTTCAATCGTGTTTTGATTGTTTGTAGTAGTGTGCAGAAGCAAAGCTATAAAAAATTGTTTGTTAAACAAATTATGAACGTAACTGTACAGACAAATTCTGTCCTCAACAACCGCAAATGATTTCCAGTGCCTTTCTTTCTGTTTCATCTCACACAACAGGAAACACAGGTACCAAGATGTAATACTCTTCTTTGTCTTTACATCACAGACAGGGACAGTTGAGAAAATCCATCTGCCACCTCTTACAAACATGAAAACAAATGAAGAACAGATTGTAATTAAAATCAGACTGGAACAAAATACATCATCGACCAGAGGAGATTTAAGCATCCCTTCATTCATAATCAGGCTTGAATGCTCAATTTGAAACACATAATCTGGTTTTAGTTTAAGAGTGATATAGGATCAGTTCATGACACGAATCAAGTCCAACCATAGTCTTCAGTTTGGCTTTGCTGTCCAACATTAAAACACAGGTCTCTTCCAGATATGGTCAACTATTCAAAAAGCTTCAGGGAATCTGTTGTGTTGCAGCAATCCTCCAGTTCTCTCTGCATCTACAATGCAGCATAGCAGCATTAATACCCTTTCTTCAACATCAATCACTTTCTGTGGCTGGCGCTGCTGGGTGAGGCATTGTCTCTGGTATTCTCTCAGCCTCATCCAGCAGGCGCTAGCGCTTAGGTGACAGAGCTAGTTGTGATGCTGGGAGCAGTGGTCGTCCTGCTCTGGCCTTTTCTCCGCTTTCCACCTCCTCCTCCTCCTCCTCCTCCTCTACTGTCTTGTCCTCGCCCACGTGCATTCTCCCTTTCTCTCCTGTTTGTATCATCTTGTCTGTCTCCTTTATTCTTCCTCTCTGAAAAAAAAAGAATGCATACAGAAAAAAAAATTGGTTATTATACTATTTCTCACTTGAAGTCTTGTAAGGCATCTGTCTTAATAAAATGTTGCACGTGGAAGTGCTCCTGCTTGGCCAAAAACTTCCTGAGGGCTGAGAGTAGATGCAAAGGGCTCTGTTGTGCATCAGAACATCTGATACAGGCTTGCAGATATAAACCATAGTCAAAAAGTTTCAAACAAAGAATGCTAAAATAATGTTAGGTTTAGCCATGGTGACAGCATATGTATAGCAGCAAACACAACATACACAAAAAAAACCCCACATCTACATATTTGGAAGGTAATTATTTTTACTCCTGTTAGTAAGCCAGTTTGTCCTCAACTGGACTAAAATAACTCAACAGCTGCTGAATCAGTTTCATGTCTTTAGCACAGATATTCAGGGGCAGAAGATGTTGAGTGCAAAAACCTTCAGTGCTCCCCTGACTTCTGTAGCATCAACATGAGTTTTACCTTTGTGGATTTGAGTGAGAGAATACAGACACCTGCATTCTCATGAGAATAGTTTGCAATCACAGTGATGCTCCCTTTACTGTATCTGCAGGGTCACAGTATAAAACAGTCTAATATCAGAAAAAAACGTAGATTTCCTCCTTACCTAAACATGCTAAAAGAAGATGGTAAATATTATTAATATTAAATGTACTTAACACCTGCATATTAGTATTTTCATAGCTCCAAGCACTGCTGTACCTAAGTACACTCTCACAAAGGTGTCATCCACACTCTAAGCTCTCAGTCTGTTTAATTTCTCCTTCAACAGCTACACTCCCTTGTCCCACTTGACATACACTCAAACCTCCCCCGGTCTCTTCCCTGCTGGTACTCTTGCATTAAAATTCACAACAGTCACATATTTTAAGAGTATAATTGCTCTCTAAATGCAAACATCCATCACTGTGTGGTTAATTTCCACACAAAATCTGTTCAGAAAAGTGAAGGATTTAGATCTGCTGGTGATTTTAAATTGCAGCACGAGTACTGACTGTAAGAGCATTAAGGACAGTGAAGTGGCAATTTGCTGTCACATAAATCACATCTGGCATAATGAGTTAAACATTGTCAAGGACCCAATAATGGCCCATAATGACATGAAGAGCTGTCGGAAAGTGTAAATGGACACAAGGCCTGTATCCAGTGTCAGACGGCTATTGTTTAGGCAGCACTCAAAAGTATTTGATTTTGTATATATGAGGGAGCATAGTTACGCCGGAGCATGTTTGTTATAAACTTGTGCGTTGAGACTCTCTGTGCATCCGGAAAGCTGAGAGAACACGCGCCAAGGGCTGGACAGTGTTCACTACACGGCTGACAAACTGAGAGCTTATGGCGCCTGCTGCTATGCAGTAGTAACTGTATGTCTGTGTTTATCTCCCTAACCAGCACTTTTAAACTTGTCATACACACAATTATGTTCAAGGAAAATTAAAAAAAAAAAAAAAAAAAAACTCAAGCTATAACGTTTCACAAACTTGAACAAAACCAGAATTCTGCAGTGAAATTCAGTACATGTGCATGACGTAGGTGAACGTGAACAAACCTAAAACAATAACAGTTACTTTAGTCTGAACGGAAAATTAGGAGGCTCAGTCCCACACAGTAGTGCACAAACAGGAATAGCATATCTATTTTGGGAGCCATTAGTGCCAAAAATCATGGAAACATCTCTAAGAACTCATTTGTTTAGTTGACTTAAATTACATAAGATGAGCTTGTCCAGCTTGCTCATCATCTGTCTTTAATAAATAAACCTATTTCTGGACTTTTATAGAAACTATTAAAATAAACAATTAATACTGAGAAGTAACAGTTTTGGTTTAAATCAGTGAGTCACAGTGAATCAGGATGGAGTGAAGTAAGGGTCCTCAATCACACTCTGCAGCCTCTGAGATGATGTGCTTACTGTGTAGGGGCTTAATTGCTTCTATAACAAATCACTAATGGAGCCAAGAAAGGGGGACTCCATCAGTTTATGACAGCTCTGATTGCAGCTCCTCTTCATCCAAGCTAAACAATTTTTGCCTGACAAATGCAATAACATATCCAGAAAATTTTGTTTTTGCGTGAGACCTTTTTTTTTTTTTTTTTTTTTTTTTAATCAGGGCGCTTCAGGAAAAGGGTGGAAAAAAAAAAATCGCAGCCAAATCAACACAAAGCGTGAGATCTGTAGACCACTAAATCACTAATGTTATACAAGGTCTGCCCCCTGTGTTTTATATAGCCAGTTGCCAACCAGCTCCCACAGATGAATCCACAGCTGCACTCATTTTGCACCGAGTTTACCCACATGAACAAGTTCACTGGAGCCATGCTACCATCACGCATGAATTACCTCACAGAGGGAAACACATCTCTGTACATTTTAACAACAATAAGTATACCTGAAATAATAAATAATCTTGTTTTTATACATATTTAACTATTTAGCAGTAGACTAGAGGAAACGCAGACCTAAAAAAGCTCCTCAATGTCAACAGTCAACATTTCAGAATCCACAAAGCTTCTAGGACTCATGGCATCAGATGAAGCTTAACATGTCATCTTTGCTTTTGCTTAAAATTCTGCTGCCTACATAGCAGAATTTTTTTGCTGCTTTGTTGTTGTTTTTTTTTAAAAGGTTGATAAGAAAAAAGCTGCCCTGTAACAACCTGTCCAGTGAATCGCTCACTCCTCGCTGAGCAGTTATAAGCCATGCCAGCTTCTTTCCCCTTTTCGACATCCCCACAGATTTATGGGAAACTGTCAGATCACGTTCTGTTTCTTAGACTCAGACCCCTGAGGGAAGAGGAGAACCAGAGAAGCCTCCACCATGTTTACTCACACATATCAGGCCATGTCATCTGTTGCGTGTTGCAACATCTGTACTGTGGCCAGTTAATATTGTTATGCAATGCTGCTGCTGTGCCCGAAATCCCCAAAGCGTGCCACCGAAAAATAAAGACCTTAAATACTGCTCGTTAACAGTTCTCTAAGTTCTTGTAAATAAGTTTACGGTTGAAAATTGGCATATTATGCAGATTAATTATGGGTGCATTTCTAGACAAAGAAACTTTCTAATGACACTTCATTAGCAATAATTCTTTTGCGGCTCAAGAGACCAAAGCCAATCATATGAATTAACAAGGTTAAACTCACATTCCTGTCTTTTGTAAGGTTTATCATCCCTAAAACCACTGCTGACACATTTTTTATTTCTTTAACTAACAACTAAGAACCAAATATTTCAGTGTGAATAATTTCTGGTTTTGTTGCATTTTTTTAAATTCAGTATTCATTTGACTCAACCGGATATACCTGTCATTTAACCGCCGTAGCTGCAAATGAGGGCAAGAGCACATAAAAAGATGTTATGAAAACCGATAATGGCCACTAACTGGTGAAAATGACTGTTAACCCACTGCAGAGCAAGCTGCAATGTGGATGAAAAGAGCCCAAGCAAACATGTCATGGCCATGTAAACCTCGCGCTTCAGCAGTCCTCAGAACAAATAGCTCTTTCTAGCTCTGATCTCCATCCAGCTTTGCAGTGTGTAATGTCCGCCCTTCATCTGCTTGGCTCACACATGAAGTTTATTGTTTACATACAGAAAACTCAAGAAATTCTGTGTCCGTACTGTGCCAAACCAAACCCAATCAACACGCTGCGGGTCACAGGCACACTGGCGAGAATGCAGGCTTTTGAATGTTGAGTAATGGTTGCATTAATCATCATATTGACTAAGACGGCATTGCATAAAATACATGCATGATATTGCTTCTTAACACTTGAGTATCTGAGTGCATATACTTTTTAATATTTGGCATCTCTTAAACATTTCCTCTTCAGACCATGTGTTCTGTGCGTGTGTATTTGTTTTTTACCCCTCGCACAAGGAGTTTTGGTCACGACACACTTCCTCCTCTCTGTCTCTGGAGCACAGGTCTGCGAGGGTACAAAAGGAGGAGAGGTGTCCGGACTGTGAACCTGCGGAAGGGGTACACGAACCCGGGACTGGGTGCCTTTCTTAAATCCACATGTTTTGTTTTTCTTCATACAGGAACCCCATTGGCTCCACTCACCCAGTTCACACTCTGAAGCACGTTGACCTGGGACCAAGAAATAAATAAATAAATACATAAAAATGTGGAAACGACTAAGGTATTGAGTGAATGGTCCGCAGCTCACATTTGCTTCACAGCCTCTTCATCTGCTTTTTACAACTCAGCAGTTTTTAACTGAGGATAATGAGTTTAAGTAAATCTGAAAGCAATTTATGCCTGTTTGATCTCCGATGAGAGAAGGACAGATTGAGGAAGTTGAAGGAACCTGAAAATGTAGCAAACTGTACTGCATATAGTGCATGTCACAAAGTCTTGGTTTTAGGGTCCTTTTTAGTATATTCACTGTGGATGAGCAGGGCTAATTTAAAAAGAACATTATGTGATGCCAAAAAGGCTGCTCAGGACTCCAGGTCTCTGAAACACTCTGCCAGGATGCCTGGAGAGCTTTTTTCTTTTTTTCTTTTTTTTTTAACTTTTTTTCTAACTCATGACAGAATCATTTTCACAAGAAATAAAAGAACAAAAAGGGACAGCCCAAGAGTTTGTTTTCACTTTGCGTTTCCAGACCTGAACATAGATGACTTATGAAATGAAGCAATAAGTATAGTTTATGGATTCCAGCAAGTTGCTGTCAGTGATATTTCAGTTCTGGTGTTGGTAAGCAGTAAACAGAAGGAAAAAGGTCACTCACCGACACACTCCATGGTCTCATTAACGGTGCGTTGACCTGGAGGGCAGCTGACATAACATCTCCCACTGTGTGAATACAAGCCCTCCTTACATTTTGTGCAAAATTGCGATTGAAACACGCTTCACAATTGTCTATTTTACATTCTGCAAAACACAGGGAGACAGAAAATCAGTAAGTAATCAGTCAGTTTAAAGTCGCATTGATTCTGGTGATGGTAAGTGTTATTGTTATGCCTTCAGATTTTTGGTTCTGCTCTGAAACGTTTCTGAGGTTAACGTCGAAATAAGTCTTCTTTTTATGGAATATTAATTGTTCTCATTCAGAGTTGTGGAGAGAGAGAGGACAAGGGGAACCTCAATTTTAGTTCCCCTTTATTTATTATTGATTAAACAATATGGGGTCTATTAAGGGGGAGTAACCCCTCTCTTAAAAACACGTGCACCACAGCCCTTGTTTTTTTGGAAACAGGGTGTGAATGAGTACAGCCAGAAGTCTATCCCTTCACTAACTTTCTCAAAAGTGGGTTTTTCCACACCTTAGACTCATTAAATCTCTGACTTAAACAACCAACTTCTTGAAATCTGGATAATTAGAACCATAAAAGGATAGAAACCAGACATCATAAAGGACTCCTAAAAGCTCAAGCTTCACCATGAAAGGCATTTCCTTATTTATTACATCTGACAAAAACAGTGAAGGCAGGTGGAAATATCTCTGTATAGAAAATATATTTATAGCTATAGGTGCTGTAATGATGAACGCTAATGTTAGGAATGTCTACTCTGCAACTGGTCTGATGCCAAGATCAGAAACGATAAAACTTTGAACCCCTCAGTGGGATCCTAAATATTCTTCCTACTCCTGATTATTATTTTCAAACCCTTGACAGCTAAATTTGACAGTGCTGACATTTGTAGCCCTATAATGTAAGACATGTGTTCGTAATAAGACATTGTGGAATGAAATGTATAAAGTCAGATGATTGGCTAATAACCCAGGTTAGTCACTGAGGGCCTCTGAAAAGAATTCAGCCCCTTCTGCAACAAACTATTACCGTGACTGAATGCTGCACGGTAGACAACAGATCTAAATGGGGTTGAATTTCTTTCAAAGTGCTAAAACTACAAACAACTGTGTCATGTGTGCTGATAAACAAACTTTACATGGAAAATAAATGCAGCCCAATGCGTCCTATTGTGCTGATTTAGAATAAAACACAAACCCTTTTGACACATGTTCTTAATATAATACCTATTAAAATTACAACTTTTTAAATCTCCATATCTGAAATATCCAATTTTGAAAAAGTTGCATCTTTATAGCCAGAATTTTGAGTTTTGTCTACCGTTGGTTTATGAAACTATTATTTAGCACCTGCTGACGGATAATATGTGTTGTAAAAATGGCTGCGATAGAGAAGAGGAAAACCAAAGCGATGACTGTCACTAAAAGCAACGAACTTCACCAAACGTGGTAGCGATGAACGACAAAGCAGCCCTCTTTATATTTGCCTTAAAACAAGCTGTCAAATGTTTCTGGGCAAAGATTAATCACTAGTCATTTAGTGCACGCTAATATCCAAAGATACCCTTCACTTAGGAACTAAGTTAATAGACATGTATACAGACTGTACTGTGCGTGATACATCCATAAGGTTTCATCAAACCGAGACTATCACGGATTGTGGCCTGGCATGAACCCTGCACATGAAGGCTAAATAAAAAACACAGACATCCTCTTAAAAAACAGACAAACAACAACGCATTAGAAATGTTTTGGTTGGGATTTTTTTTCCAGTCCTGTTTTCTGCCCACACATAAGGGGAAACAGACAACAGACGGAGTCACTGGAACTCCCTCATAAAAGTAAGCAATGCAAGTTTGCTAAGTACTGTGAATGTGATTGTGTTTTTACCCACATTCCAAATGAGCCAAACCTGCCTATAGACACACTAAAGACAATTTCAATTAAAACTGACGTTCATTTTGATTAGCAAATAATTTGCTGTTGTTGGTATGTTTGTCCCTCTTTCCACAAGCAACAAATGATTAAGTCATCTAGGGGCTACTTTTTATATTATCACTCTTGGCTCTTGTTAGTGAGCATTCTGTAATAAAGGAGTGCATGGTATTCATTCACAAACATGATCACATAGATGAGACAACATAAAAATGACAAACTGCAGGGCAAATAGAGCATCGACTTTTGCATTAACAGTTTGTCTTTCTTAGATTCACAAAAGGATTAAGAAAAAAGTAAAACATTTGAAAGATACACAAAACAAAACTTAAACAGGTGAAGATGAACCAAGGATAAACAGATCGCTTCCGCAGGCTTGTTTTGAAACCAGATGTGTGGAGTTTCTCGGAGTAAGAAGTTAGCTGGATCCTTTTACATATTTGGAAGGTTCCACATGTGTATCTACAAATTTAAAGTGCCTGCTAGCATCCTGTTGGTGTATCACTAACACTTGCATCATTCCATGGTCAAGAGTGCAGAACACAAATTCAAACTCACGGGTGCATCGGTTATTGCCTTCAGGGTTCCTCATGCCAAAGTATCCCATGGGGCAGGAGGCAAGGCACACGCCTATCTGACGGATGTCATTGCGCTCCAAGAAGATGAAGAGCTTGGGCTTGCATTTAATGCAGCCGTTATACTCAGAACATCGGTCACAGCCTTTGGGGCAAGATGGGGGCCCCTCAGTGCTAACTGTGGAAACACAAGGTAAACAATAAGAAAGGAAAAGCCACACTGGGGTGGGTAACAGCATGGTGTACCAAAAAAAAATAAATTGTTTCCAGGCACATATGAATTTTAATGAGGAAATAAAAAGGGCCAATAGTCAACAACCTGCCTATTAGAAAAACATCAGGGACTGCAATATTTTTCTGGCATCTCTGTGAGTCATAAACATGCAAGCATTTAATGTTCCAACAAACAAGGGTTAAAGCTTAATCTAAGGGGGTTTGGCCAGACATGAACAGTTACTCACTGTTTACTTCAAACTGCTTGCTGGAGATCCTTAACAGATTTTAACTTGGAGAAACCCAGGTAACTGGGACTGACAGTCGACCAAGAGCCTCTCAGATTCAGGAAACTCTCACTGTGGTCAGTCAGAAATGGTCTAAGAAAACCGCAATAGTGTCCGGCATGGATGAAATATAATTATGGAATATGATGAACCAGTGAGCGATTTAGTGGTACCAACCAGGTTTGAAAATGCACTGCAGATGCATTTACATTTCCCTTAATCTAATCCCAGATTTGGACATGAATCCAACTCCCTCATTCACCAAAAAGGCAAGCATACGATACAGACAACCAGCCATCTAAATCATTTTGGGGGTAAACTGTTTAAACGTGAACATCATTTTTGAGGAACCATTCCGGAACCAAAAAAATAATAGATGCCTGAGTTGAGTTACAGTTGTTTACTTTCAGCTAAAAATACATGCACTCTTATACAGCCTGACATCCTGCCTCCCTGAGATGTGTGATAAAAGCATTAAAAGTGTTTTTCTGTGAACAGATTACTCCATCAATAACCAGCTGCAGCACTGCCAAGTCTTACTGTTATTACTAGTAACTCTAAAAGTATGACCACTGGGAGTAATCTTTAACCATGCTAAATGGTATAAATCCAAGAATATAATTCTGTAGACTGTTTTTTAACAGTAGAGAAAGTTCGTGCTCTCAGTATTGATCCGTCCCCTCTGATCAGTCAAGTTTGCTCTTTGCATGGTACTAAATTCTTTGAAAAAAGAAACACAGAGAGAGCCCAAAGGGAGCAAAACAAGTTCGTCTGCCCTTAGTTAATTGCCTGCCGGGGGGGGCTGAATCATATTAAATCAAATAAGTAAGCGCAGTAAAAAGAAGTGTAAATTGCAAACATTTATTCAGTATCTGGAGGGAAAAGAGGGTCACAGTCTGCATGGCACGTGTGTGTATGGTGAGTGACCCCAATCCTTCTGTCTAAATTAGATGAAGTGCAACAACGTCATTGTCTATATATACATCAGTGTACTTAACACAAACTGACACAAACAATAGCTGTTCTTTCCCAGTATGTGTGATTTTAATAACGGCACATCTGTTATTGTGGATAATCTTGGTATTATATGAATTCTGGTTCAGGGAGGTTGGGGTTAGCTTGGCATTGGCTGAAAGTTCCTTGTGTGTAAGGGAAGAATTATTTCAAAGCTGACAGTAATACCAGATCTGAGGCTCTGAGGCCAGAGATATACTGCGAGTCGACCTGAACACCGTCTCTGTGGTTGCGTGAGGTTAGAAAAATGCTTACAACAATATCAGCAGCATGGTCCAATTGAGAGCTAGAACTGTCAGGTACTCATTCCATTATGTGCCCGCAGAGCCAGACACGAAAAGAGCGATGGCTTTGAAAGGGAATCCATCAAAAACCCCTTTATAAACAACCTTAATACCCAGAAAAGCTTTACATAAACTGAGAGAGGCATAATCTCAAAAAGAGGAAGAAACACGAGCCATTCTGGGGAAATACTGAACCTAACATAACCTGCCTCGGAAAAACAAATAAGAACGATGAGAAAATAAACAAACCGTTATCTTTACTTTGCTTGTTAAATGTTTATAAGGCGTCCACCGCAGTGACTCAGACCACAGAAACGAAAAGCAGCAGTGCTGCCGTGAAAGAAAAGCAAATCAAAACAAACTGACAAAATGAGAACTCACCACGTCTATGTCTTCTTGCCTTGGAGAGCTTCAGAACATCACTGTGACCCATGGAGCTGAGAAAGACCATTGCCAGCGCCACCAGTCCTAGCTGCATAGTCTCTGTTGCCTTCCAGGCTATGCAGGATCCCCCCCTTGCAACGAGATGGATCAGGTGGGGGGGCCACCTTCCTATGGGGGGACAGGTGGATGCCTCTCTTGCTGGGATAGATGATCCCTCCTTTCTCTTGTAGTACTGCTCCCCTTCTCTGTGTGTCTGTCCCTCCTCCCCAGTCTCTATGTATCTCTCACTCTAGTGGCTGACGCATCTGGAAGTCTGTGTAGTGGTGTGTGATGCTGCAGTTGCTCGTCCAAATGAGCCCGAGGCACAACAAGCCATCACGCTGGTGTTGGTTGCACTGGCAATGCAGCAAAAAGGGCACAGCTGTAGGATGGGGAGGGAGGCGGGGTCACGGGGTTGTACAGAGGCTGAAGAAGGGGAAGACTGTTGAAGTTCAACAGGATCAACCCATGAAGCTTTGGGGGAGCTGGCAGTGTAACAGCAGACCTGCTGTTTGAGGCGGGTTTGCTGTCAGTGACTGCCTGAACTCACGAGCATGTGCTTGCAGAGTGATAAGAGAAGATCAGAGGTTTTTGACTATGTGTGAATACACATTTACTGGTACCAGAACCTCCTGAAAAAAAGGGTCAGAGAAGACAGAAACATGTTGAGGAACTGGACTGTTACCAGAGAGATACAGATATAAAGAAACTGCTGAGGAAACGGTCAACCAGTATTTTAACTCAAAACCTCTTTCATGTCTTCATGATGAACATGAAGCCAAAGCCAGTGGCCTGTTGGCTTAGTTGGCTCTATCAAAAGGTGAAAAGCTTACCCTTAGGATGCTGTGTGTTGCTTAATCACTACAGCTTATGTGTCAAACCAGATATACAACTTCCCTCTTAACCTAACCTCTTGGTCTTTGCTAGTTTCCTATTTAAAGGGTTATAAAAAGGCACTAGAAGTTACAGAGCTTGGCCAGGAAATAGGCCCCACTTAACCTCTCAGAAAACTCTACTTCTAACTTATTATTTAGCTTTTTTCCAGCCTATTATGCCAAGCTAAGTTGACCGGTTGCTGGCTGTAGTTTCATCTTTATAGTTCCGATACGAGAATGGCCTTCATCTAAACTCACAGCAAGAAAGCAGGAAAGTTAATACTTAAGTTTCACATTTTCCAAAAATCTCAAACATTTGCTTTAGTATGTTTCCCAGTAATAAGAGAGCAGTGTGCTATCACTACAGTACATTTGTGCATTCAAACCAGCAACAGTAAATTCTCACACAGTGCAACAAAGATGTTTTATTTGGCCCAAACATCATCCACTGCAATGTGATGCATTACTTTTTCTCTTTAACATTAGTGGTTTCTGTAATTTGAGGAACTAAAGTCATAACTGGATAAATCAAATGATCAGTCGTGCAAAAAAGGAAACCAAATACCACAAAACAAACATAGCCCCGGATAACAAATTGAACATGTTTATCCTTTGGAAATACAGGGAAGCAAGCTCCTTCTGAGAAATGCACCACACACTCAGACTGGAGGCCTTTGTCATATTTGGTGCTGAGATCTTTTTTAGATAGTGTCATGTGTTGCTTGTATTTACAGCTCTTATGTGAAGAGGACACACAGAACATGTTAGCGTCTGAACAATGGGAGGTCCTCCCTCGCAGCTCAATAAAGAAAATAGGACCATATTTGGCTATTGAGTTGGTTGTGGCTCTGAATCACACTAAGGACAATGGCACTTGGTGTGTCTAAACATTCCAGGAGGCAACATTACACTCGTTGCTAAACACAAATCAAAAGGGACAAAGTAATTTCAGATTTCACAACATTTCTTTAGCTGGACTGAAACAAAAATATTTGGATCACGCACAGTCGAACTTACAGTTATAGTGTTACAGTTTCTAATGTCATGTCATTTTCTTTTAGTTTGTAGTTTGTTTGTTTTTTTTAGTTACAGAAACTGTGGTGCTGGCAAGAGGTGCTGAAAGGAGGAAAAAGAGGAGGAGATCACCGGGAAAGCAGACAGAGAGAGAGAGAATGAGAAAGGAACAACAGGTGTGTGTGTCTGTGTGTGTGTGTGCGCGCGTGCATGCGTGCGAGCGCAAAAACTTAGATTAAACATAATATTATTGTTTGAAAAACATGAAAAGCTCTGGCTACTTCATTTTTAATTTAATATGTTACTTTAGTGCTTTTAGTGAAGTTGTGTTGCGATGGTTAGGACAATGCTCTCCATTTCAAACTATTCTGTGTACCTGTATGACCACATTCCTGCATGGTATGTCTGATTTTTGGAGCCTGATCATCAAAACAAGTTGGCAAGAACCACCAAACATTTGTGCCCAGGAGTCTGTAACTTGAAGACCCAGTCATGGGACACGGGTTTCATAAATTTGTGAACTGTTGAAAGTCTCCCTAAGTTTATTTAATTCTTTATGCTTAATTACTCACTATCTCACTGACACCTCTTGGCTAAAGACATATTTCCAGGAAAGAGCCAAAAGAGTGGCCTGCAGCCAGTCTTCCGCAACACCTGTTTATTGCCTTAGAGAGTGGTGATTGGAGAACAGGACATGCTAAGATTGGATCAGCCTTTCCAACTCAAGACATGTGCCAGAGACTTTTTCACCCAGCACTCCCACAAACTGCCAAAAGCCCACCTCACCACATCCATATGTGCTCTCACACACTGCGGAGATAACAGGAAGGACTGGGCTGCAGAGCACATCAATCAGAAAGGTTTTTTTGCTGCCCCTTTTAACATGCCACATCACAATCAGTCATTTCACTAGGCAAGTCTGGCACTTGTGAGTTTTAATAGTTCTCTGTAGCTTCTCCCTCATCCATTTAACTGTCTGTCTTACCCACCAATAGCCACATTCAAATGAGCACAATGGAACTAAGCCCAGCTCATCAAATAGTGAGGAGATTAAATTGCCTTCTTTTTTAAGTCCTATGTTTGATCTATCAATTATTCAAATACTGAAAGGAAGCTCTCACACTGGGAATTTATTGAACTCGAGAAGGTGCCACAACTCTGAGGTCAGAGTAGCAAATGCCTGTAACTCAACCTTCAGGCATAAGAGCTGAACAATGATCATCTTTAGGTAAAACACGTAGCAAAATATCTCAGTTACACATGGACTACTGAAAAGGTTATAGAAGACTGGCGATGCAATGCAATGTCTTCAATGGCAAGCCTGAGACGCAGAAGGCAAAACAGTGAAGGCAGCAATCAGAAATTTTATTGGAGTAATCTTTTTTTTCCCTTCATGAAAAACCCATAATATTAGAGGCAAATTTCCTGTTCGCTACAAAATTACACCAATCTGAAAACCTTCAGTTTCAAAATTATATAATTTAAACATAGCATCTGTCACACGCACAATGAAAAAAGCAATTAGTGGTGAAATCTGGTCCATTATTTACTTATGCCCCCGAAATGTGGTTGCTCATGTGCACAGGAAACAATTGCAACAGTAATTTGAGGGTGATTCAACCAGTCATAGTTCACATTTGTTCTAGATTTATTTTGATATTTTGTAAAATCCCTGACTTGTATATCCAAGACATGTGCTTTTAGCCAACCTAACCCACAATAACTAATTTGCAAAGAAAGGGTTAAAATAGGTGTTTACTGAGGCTGAGGCTCTAAAGAAAAGAGGAAACTAGATTCACAATCATATACACACCGATATATATTTTTTTTTTTGGCAAAATTTACAAATGATAAGTAACCAGTATTCATCATGCGCAGAAGAAAGTATGGATTAACACCTGGCTGCACCAGCAGCACCCACAGAAGCCTCAGCTATTCTGGTAATCACTTCCTCCTGCTCTGCGGTTTAAGGAGGTAAAGGGAATGAGAAGTCAAATATGCAGCAGTTGTAACACACTCAACACTCAGAGCAGAGCACTCAAAAGTATTTCTGGCATTTCCTACAGTGCAAGCACCACCGTGTCCTCTTTGTAAAGATTTGACGTAGGGCTCGGTCTTGAGAGCAGGGGTTGATTCCTCCACAGCTCAGCTGGGCACGTTCAGCTTTCTTTTCTTCTTGATTATGATGATTCCTAGTTTTTATTTATTTTGTTGTACACTGCTTTGTGGCTACACGTCTGCAAAAACCGCTTTATAAATAAACTTTACTTAACTTCCTTTCCCTCTGGGGTACCCAACGCATCTAGATAAAAGCTATTTTGCAATAAACTGCTCGTCAGATAGAAGGCAAACCAAATACAGACCTCCACCTGTGTCAAGGTGGGTATCTGCTGTCAACTCCACACATCCTTTTTTTGGTGTTTGTATATATATATATATATATATATATATATATATATATATATATATATATATATATATATATATATATATATATAAACTTTTATATAGCTTTAATTTAATAATAATAAAATAAACTGTTTAGTTTAGATATAGATAGATAGATAGATAGATAGATAGATAGATAGATAGATAGATAGATAGATAGATAGATAGATAGATAATTAAAGTTGCAGAATGTAATGATAGTGAGGGAAAAAAAAATAATAAAATTCACTACACCCTGGTGTTAATTTTAGTCTTTATATAAAACTCTCACAATGCCACTGTATAATGATGTGCCCAGATATCCGACATCCTTTCTATTCCAAGTGCCACTGAGTTTAGATTAATGATATTTAAAGTACATCTGCGGGGCGGGGGGGGGGGGGCTACATTAGCATCCACAATAGCCTGAAATGGCAAACTTTTAAGTTTTACAGCTTCAAACGTTTGCAAAATTAGATGCAGGTATATAAATGAACCTCAACACTAATAATAATAGTAATGATATTTCTAACACTAATAATAGTCTTACACACATACACACATCTATCTATCTATCTATCTATCTATCTATCTATCTATCTATCTATATATCTATCTATATATATATAGATATAGATATAGATATATATATATAGATATAGATATAGATATAGATATAGATATAGATATAGATATATAGATATATATGATATAGAGAGAGAGAGAGAGAGACAACAGCGGCAAGTACCAAACGATGAATAACAATCGACTCACCTGCACATCGGAGCCCACGAAAATACCGAACATGAACGGTCGGCTCTCAGTTTCCTTTTTTATAAGGGAAAATCCGTTAGTTGGTCACAAAGAACTCCTCCTCCAGGAGACCCCCATGCAACTTTTCTGTGTCATCATTTAAAAAGACACGATTTTCATGATCCGTTAAATGTGAGGCAACTGCCTATAAGGCGCATTTAACGGATGCACAAGGCAGAAAATGTGCAGTGGATTAAAAAATTCATCCCTCCAACAAAGATGTTATACACTTATTAAAAAAAAAAAGGATACAGTAACACTGTATATATATTATATTCCGATTAACTCGGTCAGTCTGACTTTTGTAGTGCTCGTGTTGCACTGAAATGCCTGAGAGGTGCGCGTTTTAAGTCCACTTTGAAGCTCGAACTACATCCAACTCAGGCAAGCGCTTTCAAAGCCGCGATATTTGCATCCAGACCCTAGCACTGCCAGCGGGCATTACATGCCCCACCCCTTAAATTTTTACTGAGATGGAAAACCTGTGGTGGACTTGTGTAGGGTAAATATAGCTGTTTAATGCAAGTTTCCATTTATTTCTTAATTTGATGACACTGATAAAGCTTTTTTATTTAGGGCCTTTCATCATAAAATGTAAGAGCAGCTCTGTTTTGTGTATTTTCTGTCTTATATTTAGACAGAAAATATAAGGCCAAGAAGATTTTGCTTAAGTAGCTGAATAAGGCTGAGCCTTCAAGTGACCTTCAGTACCTGTCAGTCAGTTCCATTAAATATGCTTAAGGTAAAACGTGTAACACTTAGTCAAAAAGCAAAAAGCACAATAAAAAGTGAAAATGCAGCAAGGTGTATCTCTCTTTCCCTCTCTCTCTCTCTCTCTCTATATATATATATATATAAGGAGAGAGAGAGAGAGAGAAGAGAGAGAGACTACTACTACTAGATAACTGCTTTTGATGCTTGCTTTTCATGTGAAACTCATTCGAGGCTCTTGAGATCAGTGGTATATACTGTCAGCACATAATCAGTATACATTGCACAAATAACAAGTATTAGATATGACAAAAATCAGAGCAGTCCACCTTTTCTTATTATCCAACAGGGGGCCATAAACAGCAATTCTTGGAGATCATAGAGACCAGCATTCCTTGTTTTGAGACTGGAGCATTTATCAACACTTACTATGTGAAGGACTACTGGATAAACACCAGCCACATCCAGTTACACTTATTCTGCTGAAGGATTTACCATGAGAATTAAGTTACAGTCCAGCAGGTTTGTTTTTACAAAGTCACCAAGACATAAACAGAGCCAAAAACCAGAGAAACAATACATGATCACTTCATCTTATTGATGGCCAGTGATGTAGACAAAGACAGATGATAGATGTCATCTAGATGGTCATACATGCATGGCTAATAGACAGACAGACAGACAGTTTATTATTAAAATTATTAATAATAATAAATAATAGATATATATATAATAATATAGATATAGAATATAGATATATATATATATATAATATATATATATATATAATATATTATATATATATATATATATATATAGATATATATATATAAACTTTATATAGCTTTAATTTAATAATAATAAATAAAAACTGTTTAGATAGATAGATAGATAGATAGATAGATAGATAGATAGATAGATAGATAGATAGATAGATAGATAGATAGATAGATAGATAGATAGATAGATAGATAGATAGATAGATAGATAGATAGATAGATAGATAGATATAATAGAAGATAGATATAGATGTAGTAGATGAAGTCAGTTAAGTCATGAGGACATCCACTGCCTGCCAAGCAATATCCCACAGGAGCACTAAAACAGAGCCAGACAGTCATTATTGTATCAGTTCTAAGATGCTTATGCATGCAAATATTGCAAAGTCAACTTTATTAAGGTCATAATTTCTGTCATAGCCTAAAAGCCAAGGGTAGTTTTGGGCAATGCAATACCTCCAGGGTAGACTGCAGAGCAGCCAGTTTAAAGAGAGGGGTTTATTGATAAGTAATGATAGGTTTATGACTCCAGCATTATGACTGTGCAGAATACTGAGAATGTTGAGAAAGATATACAAGAAAAACGTTACTATTGTCCCTAAAAAATGTAAGTGAAAATGAGATGATTTTAAAACCATATTACACAATCATTTATAGGTAGAGTATTCAGGATTTTACAAAAAAAAAAACAACAACAAACAAAAACCAAACAAACAAAAAGGCTCTGGTGGTGTGTTTATTTGATCTTTCTGTGTTAACTTCAATAGTTACTTCCTCCAAACCATCATGTCTATTAAACCCCATTCCTACTAGACTGCTCAAAGAGGTCTTACCATTAGTTAATGCCTCAATCTTAAATATGATCAGTCTATCTTTATTAATAGGAAATGTACCACAGGCCTTCAAGGTGGGAGTAATCAAACATTACTTAAAAAGTCATCACTTGACTCAGCTGTCTTTGCCAATTATAGGCCAATCTTCATTTTCTCTAAAAAAAAAAAATTCTTGAAACAGTAGTTGTAAAGCAGCTAACTGATTATCTGCAGAGGAACTGAAGTGTTTCAGCGTTCATCACAGTACAGAAACAGCATTAGTGAAGGTTACAAATGATCTTCTTATGGCTTATGACAGTGAACTCATCGTTGTGCTTGTCTTGCTAGACCTGAGTGCAGCTTTGATACTGTTATTACAGAGATTAGAGCATGCCATTGGTATTAAAGGTACTGCACTGCAGTGGTTTGAATCATATTTATCTCATAGACTCCAATTTGTTCATGTAAATGGGGAGTCTTCTTCCCACACTAAAGTTAATTATGGAGTTCCACAGGGTTCTGTGCTAGGACCAATTCTATTTACATTATACATGCTTCCCTTAGGCAGTATTATTAGAAGGCATGGCATACTTCTTATTTTTATGCAGATGATAATCAGCTTTAGCTATCCACAAAATCAGATGACACACAAAAATTAACTAAACTGCAGGAATGTCTTACTGACATAAAGGTCTGGATGACCTCTAATTTCCTGCTTCTAAATTCAGATAGAACTGAAGTTCCTTGTATCAGCTCTATAAACCTTAGAAACATAATTTCTAACCAGATACTTACTCTGGATGGCATTACTTTGGCCTCCAGTAACACTGTGAGAAGTCTTGGAAATATTTTTAACCAGGATATGTCCTTCAGTGCACATATTAGTTCATGTATTTATTACTTCTAGGCTGGACTATTGTAATGCATTACTATCGGGTTGCCCTAAAAGCTCCCTGAAAAGCCTTCCCTACTGACACGGACTAGAAAGAGATATTATTTTGTTTTTGCTTTTTTGTTCACTCACCTCTTTTCACTCTCTCTGTGTTTATACACCACTCTGAATTTATTCATTAGTTATTATTAATCTCTGGTTCTCTTCCACAGCATGTCTTTTGTCCTGTCTCCCTCTCCTCGTGCCCAATTGGTCGCAGCAGATGGCTGCCCCTCCCTGATCCTGGTTCTGCTGGAGGTTTTTCTTGTTAAAAGGGAGTTTTTCCCAGTGTCCCCAAATGCTTGCTCATAAGGGTTTGCTTGATTATTGGGATTTTCTCTGTATTAATTTAGGGTCTTTATCTTACAATATAAAGCACCTTGAAGTGACTGTTTGCTGTGATTTGCCGCTACATAAATAAAATTTGTTTTAGGTTTGTAGTTCCTGAAGTCTCATGTCAATTTCACATGTAGCCAGTATTTTGTTTTAATAATAATAACAGTAACAGCAAGCAGTGCATCCAGTCTTGCATGTTCTGATTGTTGTTTTCTTTGGATGTATGTCATGAACCTGTCGTCCCTTGTTCATCTCTGTCTTGGCAATTCAGCTGACAGTAACATCAGGAAAGAGGAACAAACTGAGACAGAAGAAGATCAAGCCATTGGGTGGCTGATGAAATATCTTGAACAATTGTGCAGTCTCAATGAGCCCAGTCATAAATAGAGCACTTATTATTTACTTTGTGTGTGCATGTGTGTGTGTGTACCATTCAGAGCTTTAAACTCCCTTGAGGCTTGCTCCAAAGTCAGTAATCTCCCCAGCCATCAATGTAAAAACTGTCATCTGTATCCAAAGTACTTAGAAACTGTACTTCAGTTACCATATGTGCACTGTATACTGCTCACATTAACTATTATGGCATACTTTAGGATATGTTTCTGCAGTTTGAACTTATTGACCATGATGAAAGTTACATATCACAAAAAAAAAAAATTAGCAATATTTCAGCAATCTTGAAAGAATAACAGTAAAAAGACAGATCACCAGAAACTATGAAATATGATGGAAGTTGTGAGTGTACTTCCAAAGCCAGGCCTTTCATCACCAGTCCATGTACTTGGAAGCCTAAGATCTAAATTAAATATGGTGTATTATTGCACAGAACATTCAGTACCCACTGTCACCAACTGCCTTAATTCATCAAGACGATGGTGATCATTTACAGTCTCACACAGGGGCAGTTTTCTATTTTCTATTCAAGGAATATTCACAATATTATCTCAATTGTAGTTAGCAAATGATCTGATTATTGTAAATGGGGAAAGTCACAGAGAATGGATCGGCCTTTGCCCAACCTTTAACCATAAAGCTTGTTGCTCAACCTGAGCTCACAGAACAAAATCCAAATTTGCTTTTGCAAACACTCACACCATAGCCTAGAGTAAAGTGATGGTGAATATCTAATTTGGTGTTTAGTGAAAAGCCACTGCACAAATGCTACATTTGATCTCAAATTTCTTACACATGAGACTAAATTGTGAAACGATGTGGTGCTGATTGAGATAAATGTGACTGAATTATTCATGGGCCAGTGATTGAGCAGATGTTTTTCACAGCTGTGCACAAGAATACAACCATTTTGTTTTTTTGTTTTTGTTTTTCTGTAAAAAAAAAAAAAAAAAAAAAAAAAAGAGTTAAAATGCTATAAGTGACTCATTTCATTGACCTTGTAGATCGCGCCTTTAAACAGCAGGAGAACAATAATGAGATTTAGAATGAAAATACACAAGTTTGGAAAACAAAAATAAATGTGGAGTCAGTC